>NC_023170.2:3658784-3963683 GCF_000231095.2 Oryza brachyantha
TAAGAAGACGGAAAGCTCTATTATATGCAAAATATATTTGTATAAAGTAACTTTGACTAAATTTAGCTTTATAGAGTTTAAATTTGTGTTAATATTAGATAATATAAAAAATTATTTAATTAAAATTATGCTTACAATGTGTGAACTTGATATTATAGTGATTTTAAAATTAGTATATTAATTTGTTATCACAGTGTTTCTGAAATTAATGGATAAACTTGCCTTGTAAGTTCTGGAATTACCATCCAAACTCTTAGAGTCGCAACGTGTGACAACATATAATTAATTATGAAAAGCTACAGACAGTTACTTACAGTATTTTTCATGGAAACTATTTTTTTACGTATGATTATCATTTCTCCAGGGACCATTATATAAATTCTTTATCTATAAAAGGGTGTTTTGTAAGATAGTACTGACGGCGTTATAACGAACCCCAAGAGAGTCCGTCAAGTTCGAACCTTGGGGCGGGGGAGCGAAGAAGCTTCCAGAAGCTCGCATCCCCCCTTCAAAACGCGACGAGACGAGACGATTCGTCGACTCCTCCCGATCCCGAGCAGCAGAAGCCCCCCCGGCGATTCCGCGCGGCGCTCGAGGTAGGTGATCCTGTTCGCGAGATATCCCGCGGTGTGCGTCGTGGTGGTGGTGTGGGGGCGGGGGCGCCGGGGGTGGGGGCGGGGGGAGCTTAGCTTGGTGGCGCGGTTACTAGTACCGTGTGTGGATTCCGCGGCCAATTCCGTGTGCTCTGGATGCGTAATTGTGCGTGGGGATTACGGTCGCTGCTTGTGATTCCTGCCATGTTGCAGATGTCGGTGGTGGCGCTCATATCTTCTTGTGTGAATGGCTGACTGCACTTTCTCTTGTTCGGTTAACTTCTTTGATGCACACTCGCTCACTGCTGATACTCGTAAAATGCAAGGGATGCTATTTTGTTCTGATTTAATGATGAATTAGCCGGTTCCTGTTCTAATTTATGTAGTTTAGGTCGCTCGCCTTCAGGGTACAGGATCTAAGAACAAATAAGAATAGGCAATTCGTTAACCTGGAACTTGCTAAATGTTGGTTTTAATTTATTTTCATAGCATTTCTGTTATAAACAAATATTGGGGCATATTATGCAAGAGGTGGAGTTTCTTGCAATGGAAAAAATCCTAATCGAGCAATGCTGCGTACAGCTGGAGGTTTTACTGATACTTGTCATGAAATAATTTAGTTATGAGCTATCTTCTATGAAAGGGGAAGAATTCTGAATAGTTGGGAATGCATGAATCTGATTTCTGTTTGTGCACTTTGTGATGACTACAATGTATTTTTCACTTGCTAAAATACTGATTTCTTTTCCCCTTTCTGACGGTGAAGCCACACATGAAGCCAGATGGTGAAACTCAGCTTCGTCCTACAGCTGCTGGACATCCAGATCCTGGTCTGAGCACCTCATCTGCAGAATATGTGGCCCCTGTAGGACCAGCTACAGTATGTTCTGATCCTTGTCTTCTCTTTAGAAACATGATAGTATAGGTTATGCAACAGCTACCTATGATCCTTTTCTCCTCAAGTTCTGATGGTAAAATTTGACTACATTTTGAACAATCAATGAAAAAAATTAAACCAAGTCAATATATAACTAATTTCTTGCTGATTACTATCACTTCATAGTGCTTTTCTACCAATCTTTTCTAATGCTTCTCAGTTTCAAGCCTAACAAATAAATTATTATTCCTCCTGGCCTAACAAATAAATTATTGATGTTACAGACTCAGGTAGCTTATCCATATATTGGTACCTATTATGGAGGCATATATGGTGCTTATAGTGGACAACCTCTGGTAAATTACACTAGAGATATAGTGTAATATCAAATTTTTAGCACAACTATAGTAGCTGATTTTGGTTATGTATATTTCTTTAGGTGAATGCTGCTTTAATGGCAATGCCTCCGCATTCTGTGCCCTTGGCAACTGATGTTGTTTTGGAACCCATATATGTCAATGCAAGGCAGTATCATGGTATATTAAGACGACGCCAGTCTCGTGCGAAAGCTGAATCAGAAAATAAGGCTAACAAAAGCCGCAAGGTATAATTTTAACAATGCTTTATTGAGCTATAGGTTTGTAAGGTATTTAACAGATGGGAAGAAACTGATTTGCCAAATCTTAAAGATTGATATGTGAAGACTGATCCATGTAATTAAAACAGGCTTTATCAAAATTTAAAAATATATAGGGGTCATGAAGCATAATCTGTTTGCTCAAAGGTCATCATGACCGTGACATCTTTAGTGTGTTTTTTCAGTTTTTGAATTGATTTTTTCCTATAAATGCATCCATTGATCTGATCAGATGAATATATGCATTCATATGTGTTTGTGATTTCGTTTATTGCTTTCCTTTTCTTCAGTGCTGTAGTTATGGATTTGCAATGTCTGAATCCAGAATTTCACATATCAATCAAGATTAAGGGAACAATTTAGTCTCGCTTGTCATCCTTTATTTGATTATTTTGACTGCAAAAATTAGATTGTATTAGATTTTAGCAAGGTTAAGGGGGGCAAATAACAATCCTGTTATTGTCATCTCCTTGGGAATATTGTTCATCTCTATTCAAATTTATATCAAAATTGACCATGCCTAACTAATTTAAATAGTAGATTGTTCAAAGAAATAGTAGATTGTTCAAAGAAATTGGGAATATTGTTCAAAGATGATATGGCTATTTAAATCCCGACAACTTTATCGTAAGCTACTTTCTTCCTTTAATCTGATAACTACAGATTGACAAGCAATTTATCGTTAGTTTTATTTTAATAAGGTGCTCAAGTAATGAGCAGGGTTCCCCTTACCGCGGAAGCCGCCAAAACCACGGTACCGCACTCCCGCGGATCCCGCACGGTAACCGCAAAAACCGTGATGAATTTGAATCCAAAAAAATTAAACTTAAACTCGCGCGGTTTGCCGCGGTAACCGTGGTAACTACTTGCTGGAACAACATATGAGAACGGCGGTTACCGCGGCTTCCCGCGTGGTTTTTGTAGCTGAAACCGCGGTTACCGCGAGGAGACCGCGGGTGTGATGTTAAATGCAAAAAAAACTTTAAAAAATCTAAAAAAATACATGAAAAATAGGAAAATATTTTATGACTGTATGTACGGCATAGGAAAAATAGGACATGTTATAGGGAAAACAAGAAAAGTTTCACATGACATTTTCTAAATTCTTGATATTGCAAGATACACCGTCATATCATCATTCACCAAATAATTCACACCAATAACTTCATTATGATTGTTGCGTCACAACTATACCTACTACCCATTATTACGAATAAAACTATTATGTGTATTAAGATGCACGTATAATTTTTCTCTATACATATTTTCCATATATTCATCATTGTATATTTGTATTTTAACATTATGTACTCTAATGTCTAGTGTAAATAATAATAACTCAACACAAAATATTCTTGACCATCTTCCTATGAAATATTACTTGCAATAGGCTATTTTAAATTTTGTTTCCCGAAATACTCGTTTATGATTTTAATTACGTCGGGAATACATTTTTTCATTAATTTCTTTAACAAAACTACACTATATATCCACATATACAACATATATTTTTTTCATTAAATTTTCTCAAATTTTTTAAATTCTTCTTAAATTTAAACTTGGTTACCGTGGCTTACCGAAGCCGTTCCTCCGCGGAGGGCGCGGTAACCGCGGTAACGTAAACCATGGTAACGAGATGCACATTAACTCAGTACGGCTGCACACCTGAACATGTAGAGAACTAAGAAAAAACAGGACATGCTCCTTGTCCGCATTTCTTCATCATGTTTAATGGATTATAAACAAGTTTCTGTTCCTATTGATACTCGTGTTCTTTGTTTCTCATTTCTTCTGTATGTTTGGTTATATTCCCCTTGCAGCCTTACCTACATGAGTCCCGCCATCTGCATGCTTTGAAAAGGGCAAGGGGGTCTAGTGGTCGATTTCTCAACTCTAAGGCCATGGAGGGAAAGCAAGACAGTAAATCCGTGGATAAAAATGATGGAGCTCTGCCAGCTGAGGAAAACAGAGACAACAAGGATACCAATAGCAATACCAAATCATAGATTGAGAGCCCACCAACCCAGCCAGGTGCTGATGTGTCCGATGTTGTCTAATACTTATGTAGCCAATCTCCTCTAATCCAACCAACTTACCAGTCGAATTATGTCCTTGCTTTCTGTCATGACGGTTTAAGTCTGTATATAGCTGTTAGTTTTGATGATTGGATAAATCCATGACAGCAGAGTGAACATGTTCTGGGAGCAGTTCAGTGCTAGGGTTTCTTGCTGATTGCAGATTTTCGACCTGTATCATCGTTGCATCTTGGTCCTGTTAATGAATGTTAACTTTCGATAATTTAGACTCGTACGATAGTTACTTAGAAATGCCATGAAAATCCTTGTTTGCAAAACGTTTTGTTCATTCCCAAATTTTGTCAGGAATTGCTTGGATAATAAATGCTTTTTTTTGGCTAAATGTTTCCTTATAATTTAAGTTGCAGACTGAGACGTTATTGTGTCTCAAGGAATGGATTATGAGAGGTACAACATTTTGATTAACAATTATTTCAAACCTTAACTATGCCTCAAGCGAGTGCTATGACCATAAATGTGTGTTCCGACTTTCCGTTATAGCCTAAAAATAAGCATGACAACTGCAAACTGATTTACTTGCCTGATTTGACTTGCTGAGAGTGACGTATCAAAAATGGTGAATGGTTTAGAAAGACATCGCCCTTTTTCGCTTTTACTTATAGTTATAAGCTAAAATTTTAACTTTAACTTTAAATTTGTTTTAAAGGTTTTTCATCATAGTATGTTTTTATCGTAGTTGATTTATACATATATAAAAAATTTATTTATAAATTATTTTTTATTTATAAATATATTGTTTGCCACGCTGACCCTCCGTGGTTTACGGTGATCTTGTAACCCAATCTATGAATTGAATTTGTTCTCATCCAGACAGACTGACGTGCTCCTTTGCCTCCATGCCCAGTTGCGCTCTTGTGGCCTCTTTCCTTCTCATATTCTTGGCAAACGGTGAGAACATATACATGATGTTGTATTTTGCGAAGTGGCCTACTTAGATTTCTTGTGATGAAACCAATCAGGCCAGATTTAAATTCTAGATTTAACACGAGTACTCGTATTTATGGCTAATTATGTTTTAAGTGGTATCGGATATACCAATTGATAGTGAGACATTAACGATGACTTCATAAATTTTTTTAGTGGTATAAGAAGTACCCATCTTATTCTTTCAAGGTGTATCCATCGAGTCTTTAGAGGTGTACCCATCAATGTTTCAGTGGCGACTTCATTAATATCAGGCTCTCTTTAGAGGTGTATCATCAACAGAAAGACAACAATAAGGTGTCAGTATTGACTTCGTTAATTATTTTAAGATTTGGCTGACCCGACCTTCTAATATACTATCTGTGACATGTGTCTTTGTCAATTATTTCGAGATTTGGCAGACACAAAAAATATTATATTTTTCTACACACGGAATTGTCTATTGTCTATTGTCATTGATGGTGTTTGTGTTGGTGGGAGGAGGGTTTGGGGCTGGGGTGGGAAGATGATGGATAGATGATTTGTGGAAACGTGCGTGGAGCAGAAACAAGCCTTTTTATGGAGAAGTTTCTAGTGCATATAAATTAATCGAAAGACACATATAAAGATAATAAATAACAAATTTGTCACGTGGGTAAATTTGCTGAGTTGGCTGAGAGAGAAGAGATGAAAGAAAAAAGTATTTTGTTCTTGACATCGTCGCACGAAAACAGAGCCACGTCATGTATGTTGGCCCATCTGGAGAGATTCTTACTACAGCCTAAAAGATAGCTCACGAGGTGATGTGCTATTTCTACTTTTAAGTTGGTAAAACTCCCCTCTTAATTTTTCTATTTGGAACTATATCATCAACCCTCATCATACATTGATATCCCTCCGCACTAACCAGTCACTCGTAGGCTCGTAGGCTTGTGAGACCAATTATAGGCTTCCATGGTCTATTGGAGTTTGGGCCTAGACCATTTGAATGTGTATGGACCAACCATATTAAAAATTAAAGAGGAGTTGCACTAAATTAAAAGTGAAAAAAGTCTCTCACTTCTTGGAGTAGCTTTTGAGGTGTAGTAAGGATTTTTCTTCGGTTGAGATGACTACTCTTGCCTTAGGCCAACATGATACCAGAGCTAGCTCCAAAATCTTGGCCCAAGGCGGGAGTAGTAGTTGGATCAAGCAGAGAGAAATTATTACTACACTCCAAAAGCCAACTCAAGATATGAGTGTAAGTTAGCCAACTCAAGATATGAGTGTAAGTTAGTGTAACTCCTCAATTTTTAATATGGTTGGCTCATGCACACTCGGGTGGTATAGGCTCAAAGCTTAGTGAATCGTTGGTATATGTGAATAGACTTGTAAGCCTATAATTGACATGTTAGTGTTGAAAGGTTCCAATGTATAATGGGGGTTGATGTATAGTCTCACATTAAAAATTAAGGGAGATATGCACCAACTTAAAAGTGATAAAAGTCGCTCACCTCTCAAGTAGATTTTGGAGTGTAGTAAGGATTTCTCCCTAGTTAGGAGGCCAGTCAGTATCGAGGGGCACAAATACTAGGAATTTAAGTATGAGTGGGAGGTTTCCTAATCTACCTGCTTGGATTTGCGTGAAGGTCCATGTTCTTAGATTGCATTCTTTTAATTGCCGAAAGATGAAAAATTATCTGTTTTAAGCTATTTAATAGTATGAACGATAAATTAACTATTATAAAATTAAAAATCTACTCTATAAAGGTATGATGATAAACTTTAATAGAAACATTCTATAAAAACATACGGTTTAATGATTCGAAAAACATACCGGCAAAATCCGAGGAATAATCTAGCTAAAAAGAACGCGGACTTGCTCCCCTTGTAAAGATTTTCTTACTGTTTATCAGCAAAGAACCAATTTGTGTGTATAGGCTGCTGTACTGCCGTGAACATTGCTGCCCCAGGCCTTGAGAAATTCATATGCATACAGTGTGTTCTTCAAAGAAATTTATTTTTTATAATTAACATTGTTCTTTACATAGATTTTTTCTTGCTTTTGCGCACTCACTTACCAATTGCTGCATGTTTTGCAAAATGTTTCCATATAAAGTTTTATCATCTCATATTTCTAAAATAGATGTTTAACTTTTTAGCAGTTAATTCTATCATCTATATCATTATATAGGTATCACAAAATTCAAAAAATCTTTCATCTTTATCTTCGTCTATTCAAAAGAACGCAGCTAGCCCATTGTCGACCTGTTCAGTTTGATTTTGGACAGCTCCAATGCAACGCAATGTCACTCCTTTGTTTTTACAAACAAGTGGCTCAAAAAAACACATTGACATATTCGCAATTGATCATGAGAATTTACTAAGCACATGCACAAAGTTAATTAGTATGTACTCCGTCCAGAAAAAAACCGATTTTTGGAGTTCATGGCATGTCCCACAAAAAACCGATCTGCACAATGATCAGAGCTGTTAAAGAGCAGCAGTACAACAGGTTAAACAACAGTAGTACAACAAGAGTCTGGTACATGCTCCACCAAAGACCGAGCCCATCAGAAAATCAACAGGCCTCTTTCTCCATCCCGTACTTTCTGGAGAATAATTAATGAGATGGACAATTGTTAATCAATGATTGCACTACTTTAATGAGAACATAATAGTCATTTACTGGCACCACAAATTTCTCTATGGAAATCCTGGAATCAGTTTTTTGTGGGACGGAGAGAGTAAGTTCAGCTCAACAAACAATCCTTTGTATGAGTATTGTCTCTGTGCTAATGTGGACTCTCTAAGAGCTAATGTCTATGTTACCTCCCGAGTGGCGAGAGAGAAACAAGGGCCTGATGTTAGGCAAGTAATGATCACCGTTTAAAGTGCTCTCATTCAAAAGGAAGGTAACAATTACTCGTGCACACATGCTTTTGGTCCGTTTAGTTTAGTTTTCTCTTTCTCCAATTTGAATAAAATCGCAAATAGATTCTTTTAAATGGTAGATTAACACATAGAAAATGATATTTCAAATATTTGATACGCTTTAGCCACCACATGGCATGCATGGGCATTTATTTGACCGATATCACGTTTATTCTGAAGTTTAATTTCATAATTAGTATGGTTTCTATTGAAATCAAACCAGATAGTTTTGTTTGAACTACTACAGAAATTTTAAATTCAAATACCATCTTCAAAAATACTTATATTTTAAAATTTTGAATTGGTTTTGAGTACTTCCAAAGTAACTATATTAGATATTCACATTTGCCAAAACTACCTTTAATCAATCATGGTTGCAATTTAGTTTCCATCTTACCACCATGACATGTGGGTCCTCAAAAAAACTCTTCTTTTTTTATATTCTTTGGAAGAGTACTAAAAAAGAACTCTTCTTTTATTCATCACATCATAATCATATCATAGCCGCTTTAGAATCCCCTCAAAAAAAAATAGCCGCTTTAGAACACAACTTCATTAAGAGATTCGGGGGGCATTTAACTTTTTGCCACTCTTAAAAATGATTGATACCAGATTTATCACTCGCTGTCTATGACATGTGGGTCCTCATGTGTCTATGACATGTGGGTCCAGTGGCAAATCTATAAGGACCAAATGTAAGAGTGGTAAAAAGTTAATTACTCCAGATTCGGGTGGGGATATGCCACATAACTATTTATTAAAGGTTTTTCTGCCAATGTTCTAGAAACTACCTCACGTGTTGTAAGCGAGCCCATGTTGACAAGTCATGCATATAAGACATATCCGTCTCACACGGAAGCGTTTCTCCTTTTTATGGGTCCCACCAACAGCTAAAGCCTGAAAACTTCAATTTTGCTCATGTCATGAACCTCTTCTTATTCTTCCCCATCACTCAACCCTTCTACCTAACGAAACCAAAGCAGCAAAGACTTGTGTAAGGGTGCCATGGATGAACTAGGAATCATCGAGCAAGGCGTCGACTGGAGGACCCGCGTTGGTCAAGACATTCGCGATAGGATGACAGATGATATGTGAGTGCCTCCTACCCTACCTTGCCTCTACCTGTTCCCTCTCTCTATCCCTCTCCCTTTCTCTCTCACTTGCTCGCCCGCTTTTCCGTGTTCTTACTTGCCATGATAAATTGATTAGAATTTTTTTTCAATCGATGATGGTTTATTAAGGTTGGAAACCATGCTCCATGCTATACTTGTATAATGATCTAATTGAATCATGATACACATCGGTAGTCGGATCTACTGTGAATTTTTTCTGGATCTAAGCGTCATAGTTATATGTTTGGTATCTGAGCATCAAGAGCGCGTAAAAATCAAATTTCTTGGTAAAGATTTGTTGGTTGTGTTCAAACCTTTGTGTAACAAATGATTATACCTAAGTATAAAAAGGTAAGTTGTTTCATGTTAGTGGTGACCCCGGTTAATGAACTAAGGTTGCATGTCAATAGTTCCCTAGTGAAGTTCTGCGGCTAGCCCTTTGCATGGGTCCAAGGATGGAATTAACATGGGTGCGAGGGTCTCGAGCCCCCACTCCCAACTCTAGACACTACTACACAACAGGGATATTGTATCACTTTATGGACTAGTATTTTAGTTATGCACTTAATCTGCTAGCTCTCTCTCAATTTTGTTTAGGGTTATATTATCTAATACGTGTTAAAACTCGATGCCCCCATGTTCCCACCGTGAGGAAACACGAGGAACATGGAGAGGAGAATTGGAGATTACATAGTGTGTGGGTCATGCAGTTGTGTAACTATGTCCAACTCAGGCAACCAAAATTATATAGGTTCATGCAGCTACTCTAGAAACAAGTGAAGTGAACGGATAATTGTTTAGATATATAGGTTTAGTTGATTTTTGGGATGCAGATGACAAAAGTTAGAGGTAATATGATCCCAATATTCCCACATTCATCCTGTTATGTTTGCATTATATACAGCTTTTCCTTATTATTGGTTATGATGCTCTCCTACAAACCCTTAACGGTCATGGTAATGCATTGATGAAAAATGGTACTTCTGGTTCGATTAATGATATTTTATTATTTATGAGTGTATTTACAATTTTGAACATTAGTTTGCCATATATGCATTTCCCAAATAGTGAATATATGCACGTACTATTTCTGGCATGAAGGCATATAACCTCTAAATCCTCAGTTGCATGTTTTTTGTTGCTTGTTATATTAACCAAGTTTTTAAATTAATTTGGTTGGAAGTGCCTGGATGAAAAAAAAAATTTCTTATATTACTATTTACATTCTATTTGCAGATTGTTCAGCCTACAGATGAAATTGCAAATGACTACTTCTACAACATTGATTGATCTCCAGAAAGTTGCTACCAGGATAGAAGAGAGGATATATACAATTGCTACTGACTATGTAATATAATTTCCTTAAGTATTTGCTTTATAATTTGGCTATGTATCTTGTTGTGCGCATGACAGTGTTAACCTTTATTAGTTATACTTTTGCTCACCTCTGATTATTGAAGAGTTTCAAAGCTTTTGAATAAGTACAACATCTTGCTAGAAGTCCTAAATTGCTTATAACAATTGTGTGAAACCATAGGGACGATTATCTTTCTTCAGAATGTAGTGGTTGCAAGATGTTCTACACAAATTTTGTCAATCTAATTACAAATGTCTTATTACTATTCCTTAGTTTGTATTAAATGTAAGTGTTCATTATATGTAGTTCCAAATTAAAATTTATGTTCTGTTTTCTTATTAGCTTGTAGATGTGCATCCTTAGATTAGTTCCATACTATATCGATTTTATTCGCATGTAGTTATCCATACACCATTCTATTATATATGCACTCATTATTGACTTGTTACTAAAGTCTAGACATGTTCTCTTTGCCATCTTTTTAAGTGAAAGATAACATTTTCTTTTTGTCATGGACTGCTTAGGGTGATTATCTACGGAGGATTAGTCTGACAAAAGGCGATCTGGAGGATTCATATCCTATGTTATTGAACAATTTTCTACACATTCGTCAGCAAGCTTCAATCCATTCGTCCATCTTGCTCCATCAGAACAATAATCAGGGCCAAATCATCCAGGCAGAAGGAAATGTTCAGGGGACGTCATCAAACAGTAAGATCTTGAAATTTCATCACTGGTATACTAAATGAGCAATTTTATAGTTCTTGAGTAGGTACTGAGAGGTATCAAAATTTTACACTGGTATCTCTCGGTACCTAGGTATTATGAGGTACTAAATTTTACATTAAAATTTTGGTACCTCATGGTATCTTCTTAAGAACTGTAAAATTGCTCATACTAAATAGATGCATTGTTTTCTATTTTATGGTGCTTGTATGATGAATAGTTGCTTTCTTACATACAACAAATTTGTGACTTATGCATTTGTAATGTGGTTGCAAAACAATGAATATTTGTTATTCTTGTGCAGCGTGTGATTGAAGTGTGTCTTGCATCATAACTGTTTGCCATTTTTTTTTTTCAAAAACTCAGAGCAAGCCTAGCGAGGATAATGCTTTATCATCTATGTAAAATGCATTGAAGATAACAATATCTCTATGAAATTAAAAACTGTAAATTTGTTGCAAGTTGTTTTCATGGTTCTCCAAGATCATGTACCAACTCAAAAGTTTAAGAAGCATATAAGTACTTGTTCTCCAATGAAACAATGCAACTGAATGTCCACTCATATATTGCAGGCATACTATCTAATGAACTGACCCTGAATGACCACAAGAAGCCCTTCCACCCCAATGCAAAAGATAGGATCAGTGAACTCCCTAATGATCTGTTCCAACATATCCTATCCTACTTGTCAACGCGAGAGGCGGTGCGCACCGGTGTTTTGTCCCAATGGTGGGTCAACCGGTGGGCATTCTTGCAGTCCATTCAGCTTGATGTAGACTGGTTTCATATGGATAGGGAGAAATTCAGCAACTTTGTTGACAATCTGTTGGTAAACCGTCACCATGCTGATGTTCCCATGGATACTTTCCAGCTACACTCTTTTGCAATAGAACACGCTAATTGCTGGATTAATCATGCTATCAAGCACAATGCTAAAGTGCTTAAATTTACTGAGTATCAAAGATGGGAACCATTCTACTTGGATCCAAAACTTGTGGGGTTCAGCTCTCAGTACCTGAAAACTTTGGAGCTTACAAATGCTGCTCTATACAATCTCGTGTTTGATCCCTTGAACAATGCTTGCCCAGCATTGCAGAACTTGATACTGACAGATTGCTTAATGGAGGTGGAAGAGATTTCATCCAGTTCACTACAGAAATTGGACATAATTGGCTGCTTTCTTCTGAAGGATCTGAGCATTTGTACCCCTGGTTTGGTCTCATTGCGAATCAAGGATCGAAGGATGGACAATTCTTCGTACAAAAACTCTTACCTGGTGTTCACAAATGTCACACTCATTGATGCTTCAAACGTCACTAGTATGGAGTTGTCAGCTGTTGATAGAAAGGTACAGTATCATTGATCCTTTCTTCCAGACACTGTTATTTTGTATGTTTATTGTTTGTTGAATAAATTCATTTCTACCCCATCACCATGATATATTTTTGTGGGATCATATTTATGCAAATGATCTGGCATGTTTAGAAACTAATATTCTAATGAGTATTTCTTGAATAACAAGGACAACATGAGACATCCATTTTCCATGATATATATTTATGTTTGTATATATAGCAGCTTTCAACTCCCGATTTATTTATGTGATGTTTTACATAATACATGAAAAGAGGAGGCGAATTGAACTCTTCAGTTTTGTACCACAATTTTCTGGTTCTCATTGCATTAGTATTTAACTAAGAATTTCTTTTCTCAATGCACATATGAAGTTCACATTCGTGGAAAAAGCTGGGAGCAGCCCAATGTTCAGGAATCTCAGAAGCCTGCACCTGAGTGAATGGTGCATTGTTGATCTGTTTTCTCCTCTGCGTCAATTCATCCAGCACTCACCTATGCTGGAGATGGTGACTCTGAAGCTCAGTCTGGTCAGTACATATCATCGATTGCATCATCCCTATATATGCTTCATGCATGTGTCCAATTTTCATTTTTAAGCTCTAATGACATTGTGATTTGTGTGAACCTCTCTTAACTTCAGTTGCGCTGGCGGTTCCAAATCACGGATGAACATGCCAAGACGCTGGTCCGCGTTCGTGATGCTCGTGGCCTGCTTCTTGATTTTGATTGGTACTGAAGACGGAGGAGGGGCTTCTAACGCTGAATAAAAATTGCTGCTAAACTGTTGCAGCTGTGTGTGTCTGCTGGTTGGAGACGTTGAGACCAATCTAAGTTTCTGGCATTTTAACTGTGGATCATGCTTGTTGCAGTATCCATTAATTACCTGACTATGTGTGTTGGTCTGGAGCCTGGAACTCTGGATGCTGTCCTTATACTGTGTGTAGTCGCTGGTTGACCATTGATATGGATGAACCAATGAGTCTTTAAGAGAGCCGTAGGGCATATACATACACGTAGAGGGAGCGATCGATTCAACCAGCCTACTACTACTAGTACTAGCTACCGCCACCGCTCGCCGTCGTCGTCTTCACCGCCCGCCGCGCTCTCGAGGATCGCGACCTTCCTCGCCGTCGCGGGAGATCTCTCCGTGAGTTCCCCTTCTGCGCTCTTCGATCAGGGATAGGATTCGTTGCGAACCTCCTGCCCCCCCTCCCTCCTTTTTTGTTTTCTTCTGATCTCGAGTTGCGTTTCCGCGGCCGTGTGCTGTGCCCCCCACCGTGCAGGCCAGCTGCTCGAGGAAATGCCGCCGAAAGCAGCCGACCCGACGGCGGAGGAGGGGGAGCCCGGAGGCGTGGATGATGCCGTCGCTTCTTTAGGTTTGGTTTGCTTCTTGCATGGATTCGTCGGGAACCATTTTTTTCTTTTGCTGGTCTTGAGTTGCGTTTTCCATGGCCGGTTGTGCCCCCTGTGCAGGCCAGCCGTTCGGGGAAATGGCGCTCAAAGCAACCGGCCCGACGGCGGAGGAGGGAGAGCCCGGCGGCGCGGAGGATGTCGTCGCCGCGGACGACAAACTCAGCGAACTCCCGGACGTGATCCTGCAGCACATCATGTCGTTCTTGCCGGCGTGGGAGGTAGCGCGCACCTGCGTGCTCTCGCGGCGGTGGCGCCACCTTTGGGCCACCGCGCCCTGCGTCGACATCCGCTGGGCGATGGACCGCCGCGAGCCGCCGAAGGACATGCGAGGGTTTGTGGACCAGCTGCTGATCTCTCGCGATGAGCACGCGCCGGTGGACATGCTCCGGCTGAGTTTTATTCGCGGGGATGGTTACCCGTACAAATTTGACAATCGCGACGCCAAGGAGTTGATTCGTGAAGCTACCAACAGAAAAGCCCGGGAGATTCAGCTTGCAGATCATAGCAAGCGGTTCCATGCATTGGATCACCAGACCTTCGCTTCCCACCATCTCAAAATCTTGAAACTGTCGTACGCCAAGCTGGTTGACGAGGTTTTCAGAGGATTCTCTTCACAATGCCCTGTCTTGGAAGAACTGGAGCTCAAGGAATGCTGGGTACGTGCCCATGAGATTTCATCAGTCACCCTGAAGAGTTTGATCATGGTTAAGTGCAATTTTACTATGAATCTCTCTGTTGATACCCCAAACCTCGTGTTTCTACAATGCATCACACCAGTGAACTGGGTTCCCGTGCTCAAGAACACTGGGTTGCTGGTTACAGGCAGTATCATGCTTGATGACCCTATACTTAGTGCTGTTTTTAGAAAAGAAGATGAGGCGTATGGTTTCTCTAACGATGATTTCTATGTGGACTCTTCTGATTATTATTTGGTTGACGGTTCCAGTGACAACAGTGATGACTATGACTATGGAAGTGATATTGATAGTGATGCCGACACGTATAAGTACAGTGAGATTGCGAGTGGTTCTGAATTTGAGCTGTTTACAAACCATGATGATGGAGGTGATTGTAGTATGGGTTGTAAATATCATGGCTCCAGTTCTAGCCATGGGTTCAATGATTACAGAACTTTAGGTGGCCAAAATGTTCTTCAGGGCCTTTCAAATGCTAGAAGTTTGGAGCTGTTAGGTCATTCAGGAGAGGTACTCTCCTTAACTTCTACTAATATCCTTTTGTAGTCCCTACTTTCGCTTTCACTAATGTGCAGCAGGGACCCATGTTAGAAAATATAAAATGAAATTCGAGTGCAAAAGTTTATTGGTTATAGCCTGCACTTCTTTCAATTGTATGCAGTATGTTCAAGCTTAGGAGGATTTATCTGCCTTGCTACTGTTCACTAGGATGGCATGCTAGGTTCTTGTTGTCATAGTAGATGGAGCATTTAATACCTTTTTTCCTTACTAATGGAATGAGTTTGCTAATGATTTCATTGATTTCATTTAGACATTTTTACTCCTCATCAATCTTCAAGAGTTCTCACTTTTCACTAAAAGTAAGTATTTACCAGCATTGGAAATTACAGACAACGCAACCATTTAATTGCATACAAAGAACTTCCTATATTCAACAAGAAATTTGTTTGTATGTATCTTATAATTCTAAGGCCAGCCCTAGGAATATATGCATTTTCATTTGCAAAGCTAAATGATACTGCATCCATAAATATACTATTATCACCTGCAATTTGTAATTCACTTTGATATGCAATGTAGGTGGTTCTGAGCAGGGAATCAAAAAGTTGTCCAACTTTTAGCATTCTGAAGACTTTGTCCCTCGGCGCTTGGTGTATCAATATGGTCGTTGACTTCGACATATTGATTCTCTTCCTTCAGAATTCACCTAATTTGGAGAAGCTTTTTCTTCAGCTTGAAATGGTACAAAATACACTAATGTTTCTCAATGATGTGCAATTCAGTACATAAGTTTCAGCATTTAGTAGTAATTAATTAATTTTGCTTTTCCTTTTCCTTCTAAAAGGGTTACAACATCCAAAAGGAATTGGAAAGAGGTATCAAACCAAATGGAGGATCATTTGCCTGTAGACGCCTCAGCATGGTGAAGATCAAATGCACCAAGGATGATCTTAGAGTCCATATTCTGGCGCAGTTGTTCAATTCTAACGGCCTGCCCTTAGAGAAGATTTTTGTCCGTCGATCTGGGAGCTTCCGTGAGTATCATCGTTCATATCTCTGCTCCATTTTTTTTTAAAATTCCTTTTGCTGTACAATTGTTATAACATTTCGTCAAAAGATATGCTGATCAAGAGGCATTCTATCACGTGATACAAATGTGAACCATCAAATGGAAAAATTCGACTGTTCAATTATTTAACTTATTTTCTTACGAATTATTAACTTCTTTTACACTAAAACTTCTGCCAGCAACACTTTCTCAGCATTGTTCTTTGCTCTTTCCACCTTTTTAAGTTTACGATGTTTGTGCCAGGCCTTCGTAACTCCAAGCTGATTAGACAAATTGTCCATGGCCGATATAGTGAGCGCATGTGAAATTCAGACCTACAAACGTTCAAGATCAGGTCCACTAAGGATGACGTAAGAGATTCCATATGTTGGCGAAAATTGTTCAGAGCTTATGATATAAACCTTGAGATGATTTACCATTCATGTACATTTGGATTGGAGTTGGTCATGTCCAGTTGAAGCCATCATCTTACTGTCCCTCCAGTTGCTCCTCTGCAGCATGTCTTCATCAGAATGGGTCTAAAGCTTTAGCTGTATTACCAATATACTGTTCGAATTTACAGTTAACAGAATGGGTCTGGCCACGTGGTTGACCCAGAAATCATCTACACGCTTCTGTCACCGTTTATTTTTCTGCTAAACTCATCAGTTTTGCTATGTGATTAAATGGATTCTGAACTCGTTGACCTGAAAATGAGATACTTTTTCACGTCATGTGCATGGCAGAATGCAATATTGTTTTCATCTTCCCATTTTGCAAAATGCGAATGCCATATTGTTTTCAGTAGAAAACGAGAAGTCGAGATTCAAACTATTTCCTGTTGTACATACGTCACAAAAATCTCTGTAAATATCTAATTTCGAATGAGGCCCATGTGGTACAGCCCAAGAATAATCGAAAACTTACAGGCCTCGTTTGCATGGAACTTTTAACCAAATTTTGGCCCACAAACGTGGATGGGCCAGAGTTACGGCCCATTAGATGATTGGAGCGAGGCGTTGGTGATGATTAATTTGCCGCCTCCGTCTTCGTAGCTCGTTCAAATTTGAATTCCTCAGTCCTCCTCACCATTTCAGCCATCTTCCGTTGAGGAGACGTACGCTCGAACCATTCCTCCTCCTCTCACCCTCTGATTTCGCCTTCACTTCCTATTCGAGTTGTTTATTCGAAGATTTTTGTCGCGATCTTTTTGTCTTGACAGGTTGGAACCGAAGGATGGAGGCCGGACGTTACTGAGATCGGTTCGACGAGGAGGTGCGGCCAACCCGTTCGACGGAATGCACAGGAGGAGCGCCGCGCTCGGGGCGCCGCGCCGCCGCGAGGGGGAGATGTCCCGGTGTGGAGAAGGGGGAGGAGGTGGAGGCGGAGGCGGAGGTGACGGCGATGGCGACGCGGTTGATCGCCTCAGCGCCCTCCCGGACAGGCTGCTGCACCGCGTCATGTCGTTCCTCAAGGCCTGGGAGGTGGTGCGCACCTGCCTGCTCTCCAGGCGGTGGCGCCACCTCTGGGCGTCCGCGCCCTGCGTCGACCTCCGCGTCCGGTACCGTGACCTGGACAGCGAGCCGCCGGAGGAGCTGCGCGATTTCGTGAACCGCCTCTTCCGCCGCCGGGAGGCGTCGGCGCCTGTGGACACGCTCCGCCTGCAGTCAAGCGACCAGGACGGGTTGTTTGATAACGACGATGCCAACGCGTGGATCCGCACTGCTATCATGCGTAATGCTCGATTCATTCATCTGACTGGACATCGCAATGAGATCGGGGTGTTGAAGCACAGGGCCTTGGTCTCTCACCACCTCAAGATCTTGAAGCTGTCCTGTCCTGATCAATGACAAGATCCTCAAGCAGATTTCTTCAGGGTGCAAATCGCTGGAAGAGCTGGATCTTAAGGACTGCGTGATCACTGGCCCAGAGATCTCTTCTGCTTCTTTGAAGACTTTGAAGATGGATAGATGCAAGATCAATGTGGAGTTTTCTATCACTGCTCCGCACCTCGTATTGCTGAACCTGATCACACCTTACATCCGAGTTCCATCATTCAAGAACCTAGAATCGCTGGTGACATGCTCCATCATACTTGATGACCTTTTCTTGGGTGATGCTTATGAGCACAGTAGTGATGAAGATGATATTGATGAAACCACTGATGATGATGATGATTTTGATGATCACAAGAAAACTTATAAGACGGTATGGATTTGGATTTGGTTTTCCTCAGAAAAGATATGGGCTTGGTCGTAACAAGGATGATTATGGCTATGGTAGTGATATTGGGAGTGATGACAATACCTATGAATATAGTGAGATTGCTAATGAATCTGGAGATCTGCAGTTTGGCCATAATTCCAGTAACAGTGTTCAGGGAGTTGGGACTAGTCAGCAGACTAATGCTGAAATTTCTGGTGGCCATAATGTTCTTCACAGCCTTTCAAATGTTAGAAGTTTGGAGCTATTAGCTGGTGCTTGAGAGGTACAGCAATCACCATTTCAATATGTTATATTTACTTTTGTTCTACACAATATCCAGCCTTTTTTTTACATTATAATCATTTTCTGACTTTTGCCAAAGAAACCCTTTTACTTTCAAGACTAACCTGATCTCTGGGTGTGCCCTGTCCACTAAACACAGCTGATACTTTTGCACTGCTGTCTGCTGTATCAATTAACAGTAGCTACTAGTGGATGCACTCTAGGTTTCCCACCATCAGTCGCAGGCATTCAATAGACTACGAAAACTCTCAAGTTTGCAGCTCTGAGAGAGCATTGTTCTTATTTTTCGAAATTGCTTGCTATCTTTTTGTTGTCACGATAGTTTATCTTTTGACATTAGTTCAGGACTCTCCTAAGGGCAATTTCCATCTGTACAATTTTGTTCAAGAAAACACACTTTGTAGCACGTGCTAATCCACTTGCATTATATCACTATGTCATTGGTTTTATTTTCAATGTAGTGACTATCACTTGTGTACATTATGTGAAGTTTATTCAATTACCATTCATGGTTCAATGATGAAAAATCACTTTTGTATCCAATATGAAAGGTGGTTCTTTCTAGGGAACTGAAAAGCTGCCCAATTTTAAGTAACCTGAAGACCCTGTCCCTTGGTGAATGGTGTATGGCTGCTGAATTCGATGCATTAATTTTCTTGCTACAGCGTTCCCCTAATTTGGAAAGGCTTTTCCTTGAACCAAAACTGGTATGTTGCCTAACGCTTATATGTATAATTCTGAATGTGTGCACACGTAATAAATTGCATTGTTCTGCAAAAAGTTCAACAGCAGGAAGCCAATTGGAAGTGATGTCAAACCTATGGGAAGATCATTTACTTGTAAAAACTTGCAAATGGTGAAGATTAGGTGCTCTAAGGATGATGCAAGAGTCCACGTGCTGGCACATTTGTTCTGGGCTAATGGAATACCCATCGAGAAGATTTATGTCCGTCGGACTGGGAGCTCTTGTAAGTCAGACCATCACTTCATGTCATTTTGTATTTATCTGCACTATCGGTGTAAAATTACCCATGTCGCTGTTTAATTGAAGCATGTGATGTGTGAAGTTTCTGATGATCATGCTATTTTTTTTAAACATGTTCTATACATATTGCCATATGTTCTCAAAACTCTAAATATGCATAGATGGACATATGGCCCACTTGGTATCTTGCCAACCAGTCCTTTCTGTTAATCTATATACTTATTTGCTTCCTTATATTTCTACCAGGCCTCCGTAGCAAGCAGATGATGAGAGATCTAGCCAAGCAGGAACTGGAGTTCTGGGGGTCAGATTCAGAGTTCTGGGGTCCAAATTCTGAGTTCTGTGGTCCAGATTCAGAGTTCGAGGATTCAGATATGGAGTTCTAATGCACCATATGATAATCTATCGTCCACGTGTCTTCTATCCTATTTAGTTATGTTACCATTTTCGGATTGCAATTGTAGAAATGATCTGATGGCATGAACCAATTAAGCTATGAGTTGTAGGGCCCTGACAAATCTTGTTATGCATATTTTGTGTAAGATGGACCTATGTATGGCTATCCAAATACTGAAGTGCTCTTGTCCAGTGAAATGTCTCCTAAGTTTGTTTAAATACCTAAAACAGGCATGAATGCTCTTTGCCTAAATGGCTATCAATGGGTTGCACCTTTTTTTTTTAAGAGAAAAGGCTCAAAGCCCCGCTTTTTATAAAGCAAAATAGAGTTTTTTGAGACTGCTGGGGATACCAGCTTTACAAAAACTAGGAACAGAAGAAACTGACAAGCCAACAGCGCTAGAGACAAAACCAGACTAGCTGCAACGCAAACCGAAAACAACCTTACAAGTTAACTAAAACAGCACAGAAACTAGCCAACCCCTACTCCACGGCTAAGTTGTCGAACATAAATTAGAATCATCTCCTTTAGCACTTCCAACTTCTCATCTTCCTCTTTTGCAAGCTTGCACCATTGAGTCAGAAGGGAAGCGCCCCTGTAAATCAACAAACAAGGTGAATTAACCACTTTTCCTCTAAAGATCATCTCATTCCTAGTTAACCAAATAGTCCAGCAAAAAGCTCCTATCACCATCAGCATCGACATACAATGACAATGAGAAAAACCATCTAAACCTAGGCGAAACAATATCTCTAGGTTAACAGGAACAATCATCTAGCCAAAAGCGTCTCTACAAACAGTCCAAATGAATCTAGCAATAGGACAAGTGAAAATTAAATAATGAGTTGATTCTACTGCACCACATTACATAAATCTGAACCTCCTTCCTAGTTTTTGCTTTTCAGCACAGCTGTTGCCTGAATCCTCCCTCTAACGACCAACCACAGGAAATGTTATGTCATGTGGTGCAGTAAAAAAATGACAGGAATGGGTTGCACCGTTGCAGCATAATACTGTAGTATTCATTATTTTGTGTCCATCGATATGGGAGTTCTGTTATGTCAGACTGTCTCTTTCTTCCTGTCATTTTTTTACCATTTGCATTATCAGTGTAAAATTACTCATGTCTTTGCTGGTTATTTGAAGCACTTGAAAAACTTTGCTATACATATTGCGGTGTTCCTGAAAAAGCTAGATATGGTTAAATGGACATTTTGCCCAACTGATGTTTTGCGAACCAGGCTTTTCTGTTAAACAGTCAAAAGCCTATTCTGCTTAGAGTATCTAGGTTTTTAAAATTGATCCATAAAGCTAAATTTTGGGAATTACGCTAAAATATAGTTTATCTTTAATAGGTTTCCAAGTCTATTCTTAATATTTATATATGTCTAAAATCAGTTCTCTAGTATTCTAAATTTGGAGTAGACATATGTATTCCTAATATAAGTTATCCAATTTTGGGCTTTTTGAAGAAGGGTGTAACTCTTATGCCCACTATTTTTTGATGGACATAATATGGGATTTGGATAGTAAAGTATTATCATTTTTTGGAGATACTCTAACATGATGTAGGGTGTCGCTAATTCGTGCTTGCTCGTACTTAGCCCCACGGCTTTCTGTTTATGCCTATAAGAAAAAAAAATAAATTTCTAATCCTAAATTTAGAGTCGATTTTGCGATATTTTCATTGTAATTTACTTTTTAGTTTTAATTTTTAAATCAATAAGAACGTGTATGTAAAAATTTTATTCACAAATTATTTTTCGTATGCAAATATGCTAACTCTAGTTAATCGGCTATTCTCTCTTTTTGTTCTCATATGTGGCAGCCCCAACTCGCCAAGCATAGCGTGGGCAGCAAATAATTATTGCTTTCAATTCAAATCTAGCGAAACTTTCGTTTCACCAATGAAAATTGGGAATACTTTTTTAGCTGATGCCAAAAGTTAAATTTCCACTGTCTAAAAACAACAATAAATAATCCATATTTACATGAAGACCATAAGAAACATCTGATCACTTTTTGTTAGCCAACAAAAGTTCTTGTAGGAACGGTCAGACGATTATCTGGCAGCGAACTCAATGGCCTTAATTTTAAAAATCCGTCCAAATGCTAGGCGTTTTGCAAGAGTATTATAGAGAGTATTAGCTGCCTTTGCCAGGGCCCTGGGAAGGTCAACAACAAACCTATCTCCTCTTGAACACTTGGGGTGTAATGTCAACTTTGGGCATGTAAAAAAGACAAAATAATGAATAAATTAATTTCTTAATTACTTGTAGATCCAAAAAGTAGCATATAATTATATAGGGAAGAAGAATAAGAACTACATTTGGTTGAGATGCAGAGGGTAGGATAGTCCGTGTTGGGTGTAAGTTGTGTCCAAGGGGGGTCATGATGACGCCAAAGGATTCGAGATCGAGTTGATGAAAGACACATCCACTGTTGTAGAGACTTTAGCACCATACGACGACTATGGCCAGATAATACAAATATGATGCAAGATCGCTACCGTACAACATGGAGGTGGTAAATGGTTCAAGATCTGCTTGGTGGAACATGCATCTAAGTTCGTCAAATCCTAGATATCTCGGGTTGCCCTCCCTTGAGGTTAGAAACGTTGGTTCTTTGTGCTCCAAACCGAAGTGGTGTTGGATGCATAGGATGGGCGTGTTTAGGTCGTGAAAATAAAATTTTTGGGTGTCACGTCGGACGTTTGACTGGACATCAGAAGGGTTTTCGAACACGAATGAAAAAATGAATTTCATAGCTCGCCTGAAAACCGCAAGACGAATCTTTTGAGACTAATGAATCCATCATAAGCACATGCTGGTTACTGTAGCACTTATGACTAATCATGCACTAATTAGGTTCAAAAGATTCGTTTCACGATTTTCTCCCTAATTATGCAATTAGTTATTTTTTATCGATGATTAATGCTCTATTCAGGTGTCCAAAAATTCGATACAATGTTTTTTAAAAAAAAACTTTTTGGAACTAAACCGGCCCTAAGATGCTGGGCTGGATCGGAAAGGTCTCCCTGGAGGGCACGCTATAATGCACGAGCGAGGAGAGTGGGAGAAAATAGTACAGTATACACAAAGAATCTGTGTGGTTGTTGCTGGTGTCGATGAAAGAGAGAGATGAGAGAGAGAGAGATATGACACGCTGCCGGTAGATGCAAGGGAGGACATCAGCTGAAACAAAGCAGGTTCCCATTTGTTATATAGTGTACGATACATGATTTTGTAGTGCTATCCTATATGCGGGAAATTGTGTTAGGCCTCTATAGTCATGATCATGGTTGTCTGATCTGAGCCACTTGAAAAATACCCAACCCGATCCGACCTGGTAAATATGTTGAGCAGGCACGAGCAAAAATTTTTGACCAGCACTAAAACCAAGTCAGACATGGGTCGATTTTTTTATTACCAAAAATCCTAAAAATCTAATCCAACATGAAGAATGTACAAAATAAAAGGAGTTTTACCCAACCTGACCCAAACTTGGCATGACTCAACCACATGTTAGTTCCGATTTAGGCAAAAACATTTAACCCGATGGTTGGCTTGGGTCAGGCGAGGACCAAAGAAAAATATTAGGTTTTTTTCACCAACCCGAACCTAACCAGACCCCAGTAATGATTAGGTCTAGGCATACAACAATTTAGGTAGTGTATTCATAAAATCAAGTATAGTAATGATTACTCAACATCTGGAAGGTACTCTACAATCAATAAAATCTGAGCTAAAGGGGAGAATAGGATAGATAACACATCGGGCTCCTAGTGAAACGTCCTAACGAGACACATGAAATGAGAAATTTGTGTGAGCTTTTAGCTCTTAGACGAATGTCCATGCGAACGTTATATGATATACATCTTCAATTCAACTATTACAGACGACTATATGATCAGACTATATTGTCAGCTCCATATGATGTGGCAAACTGGCAATAGTATTTAGCATTTGGCTGGTTAAATCATTAACTATGCTCTAAAAGAGATAGCAAAAAAAATACTTCTGCAATAGTTCATCTCTAGCACATTGCTTTAAGCATTGTGGGACCTATAATCTCTCTCCCATCAATAAAGTGTGGAGCCACTTTTGATAATATTCTCACTATGAGCTAGCTCTTGAAGAAGAGATAGTACACACTCTCTCTCCCTCCCTATCTCTACCTTCCACCTTATAAAAACTTGTGGAGATGTGAGAGCTAGATGGGTCATAATTGTTGGAGGTCTAATATCCATCTGATGTGCCCTAACATGGCACTGCAACCCCACGTGCTCCAATGGTAGAGATACACAATTGAGGTCCACTTTTGGAACATAGTATTTATGAAGCAATTTTGTAGGATTCAAATCCTATTGAAACTTTTTTCCTATATGGCCCTTTTTGAACAAAAAATTGGCCATCTTGAAATCCTTCAAAATTCTTATGGAATAACTTAGGGGGTATTTGTTTCCCCTCGGACTTTTTTTAAGTCTCTGTCATATCGAATGTTTCGACACTAATTAGAAGTATTAAATATAGACTATTAATAAAACCCACCCTATACTTTGGACTATTTCGCGAGACAAATCTATTGAGCCTAATTAGTTCATGATTAGCGAATATGATGCTACAGTAAAAATTTGCTAATCGTGGATTAATTAGGCTTAAAAAATTTGTCTAATGAAATAGCCTTTATTTATGCAATTAGTTTTGTTATCAGTCTATATTTAATACTCCTAATTAACGTCCAAACATCTGATGTGACAAGGGACTAAAAAAAGTCCCTGTATCCAAACATCCACTTAATCTATAGGAATTTTGAAGGAAATATAATATGAGGGCTAATCTGTTGGAAACTTTCCTCTATGTCTCTCTTTTCTGATTTCTATGTTTTTCCCATGTTGCATCCAAATGCTTTATTAGAAACTTCCCTATATTCACGAAGGATTGCAAGTGACATGCAACTTAATTTCTACAATTTTCATATTCTTGTGTTTTGGAATCATGTGTTCCAAAGAGACACTAACATTGTGCAGTCCAATTTACTGAGTTTGTAATCGTAAGTAGGGATGAAAACAGTGGGGCTGGTAATCGTAAGTAGGGATGAAAACAGTGGGGTTGGTAATCATAAATAGGGATGAAAACGGTCGGGAACGATATCATTATTTTATTATGTTTCTAGAAACAGTCAAAAGCGTTCGAAAATTTCCATATTTATGAATTCAACTATTTAGTGTCAGCTTCAATATAACACTGAATTTTTATTAGAAAAACTAAATTTTAGAAATGTTAAAACTCAGTAAATATATTGTCGTTATATTAGTTTTTGGAAATAGTATCGGTATGGTCGGGAAATATCCGTAACATTTTTATCTCTAACCATGCATTAGAGATCACCTGGCAGGGTCAAGCACTCTGGTCTTGTTTAAGCACGCTATGATTAGCCCACATGAAGGTAGAAGGGATTTTCCTGTGTCATCCAAACCTGCAGTGCCAATGCCACATTTTTTTCCTACTGATCTATAGGTGTTATTGGCCTAATCAAGCAAAATTAGATGGCAACAAAAGACAATAGTCTGACGTGGCTAAAAAAACTAAGATCTAGCTTCTCGAGATTGTAATGCAGAAAATAATTTGGCAACTATATTGTTTTGAGTTGAGTTTTGTCATGGTGGCTTATCAATTATTGTTAACTGTTTGCATATGGGCCTTTGGATGAGATCTGAATTATGCTTTGATTCTTTCATCAGACCCTTTGCTTACAACGTGATCGTACTCTCAGGTGCAACTTGTAAAGCATGATTCCATAAACAATGAAGACCATATCTATAAGTGGTCTTAGTGCCACGTGGGATGAAGATAATACAAGGCTACTCAACTACACAAATGCATGCTACTCTCCCTTCTCTCTTTCCTCTCTACTTTTTCCTACCTGTCAAGCTAAAGTGCATAGTCCTTTCACTCTTTTTTTACTTTTCTCCATGCTTTTTCCTTGAAGTAGCTATGTCTCTGCGACGTTATACATATCTCTGTAAGGATATTTTGACACCACTTCAAGCCACTCATCCCAACTCCTCGCATCCTACGTGTACCTACGAGACCACTCGACAACGTGGTGCATTGTTCATGCCCTAATTAAGAGCGTTTTGAACTAGAGAAACCATGTGTGACGTGTGTACTATAAAACAATCTTCCATAAACTCAAATCTAGGTGATCCACATCTGCATGTTTAGACTAGTTGGCATGACATAAAGTTTACCCCTCTATGGTAAATTTACTCCAATAATTTGGCCAACAGAATTATATATGGCTATGCAAAACGTACGACAAACTATACACGGGATGACTTGGCTGTTTGGATCCTAGGATCAATTTTTGTTCCTAGATTTGGCAAAAACTAATCAGGATTAAACATGGACTAATTGATGAACTAATTGCACATACAAGGACTAATTAGTTATTAGAGCCTATTAGTCTAAAATATTAGAACTAGAAGTAGTCCATGTTTACTTCATTGTCATACATCAGACAAATTTTTCCATCCTGCTCTTTTACTCAATCCAAACAGAACATGACCAGTCATCGCAGACTAGAATTCATGTCAATCGAGCTGCATATAGGCTGGAGTTGTGACGTGCTGATGTGGTACTTATATACTTAATACTCTTTCAAGTTTTTTATTCGACGTCATTTACTTTTACGTGTACATTTGACTCACTCATCTTATTTAAGATATATATAATTATTAATTATTTTGTTCTGATTTGATTTATTACTAAAAACTTTAAGTTTGACTTATAAATTTGCAATATTTATACAAAACGGTCAAATGTACATGTAAATGTTAAAGGAGACAAATAAAAAATCTGAAAAAATTACTTCATCAACTTACATTATATATCCTCAGATCAGTCAACTAAAAAACACCCTTCCACTAAACAAGGTGATCAATGAAGACTAAACTCCAGCGTGTAGCTAATGTGACTCGGTAAATTCTCCAATTGGATCTCCACCCTAGCTAGCTACTTGAAAATTAAAAACTTATGGTAAAACATGCATATATATGCGCTGAAAGAGTAAATGATGCTGTATTTTCGCATGCACCATGATATCAAGTCAAAGACACTAGATTTTCCAATAACAATGCATATAGCAATATAATGCGAGTGGCTTAATTTTGTGGTCCTTAATTTGTTTGGATAATTAAGGAAACGGGTGCATGCAATAACTACCGATGAATATATTTTTTCTCTCTCTAGTCTTAAACCAACTTGGAGAAAGAACTGATCACTGATCCACTTTTATCTCATCTCGCACACATTAAACACATACTGACCAGCTATAAATATGCCTCATGTGTGATCCTCCCTATCACATCAAACACTTCTCCACACCAAACAAGACAAGATGAATGCGAAGAATGCAATTCTCTGTTGCCTTCTTGTCGTGCTCATGCTACAGCACGCAGATCATGCTGTAGCCATCGGTTGGTGCTCTGATCAATCTCTTTTAAATTATGTTATACTTATAGTTTGCTACATATAGTTCGAAATGACTAAGATATATAATTAAATTTACATGAATTTACATGAATTATATATATATATATGTATATATATTCAACATTATGGTTTTCTTTTTATTTGATAATAAGAATGTACATTGCTGACATGTGGATATGTATGTGTAAATGTTTTTATGATGTTTATGCAGACTGCGGCCACACAAATCCTTCGATTCCATTCTGTAAAGGTTGGATGTGCAAGAGCGAGTGTTGGCTGGAGGGAAAATTAATGAGAGCTAAAGTCGTGGAGCACAAGTGCATGAAAGGAGGATTCAAGGGATGGTGTTACTGCGGTTTCTGTCGTTAATTTGAAAGCTGTGGAAGAAGAATCAATCCAATAATAATAATTCGACACATGTCGTTTTTCCCCTATTATTTTGCTAGCTAGCTCTCAATATAATTTAAGATAGTAGTAGTTAAATTTCTGCAGCAGCTAGTGTTAATCTTTTTTGCTTTGGAATATTAATTAGTGTCTGCTATTTTATTGAAATCTTTTTGATTAAAGAGTACTAGCATTGAGATTACTCTTCAACGCTGATAACCATCATTCAGAAGCCTGTACCAAACTTCGCTACTAAACGAACAAACCCACTCGATGATGTATTTATTAAAAACTCTAAAATATTTATTGTTACCATAGCTCCCCAAACATGTTGTTGTATTTTAGTATACATATATCAAGTTATAAAAGTTTGAGCTCGCTTGAAAATTATTTATAATATACTATAATCATCAGATTCATACCAAATGTCACTCCCATATTTATATATAAATATTATAGAAGTTTATATGATCAGTTCTATGACATAATATTATCTAAAGATACTATTACCTTGTAGCATTACAAATTAGATTTAAAAATATCTCAAATTAACATTAACATGGAAGAATATGTACAATTATTAGCATTAACTTGTGTAAAAATCATAAATAATAAATACAACATGTAACATCATGTTTTTCATAGACCAAATTTTCGGAAACCAAAATCTAAGGACGTAACTTTTTTTTTTGCAAAATTACTTCATGGTAGAGTTAGATCTTCTAGAGTTTATTTGTTTGGGACCGGTGACTCTTTCACTTTCCTTTTGTGCTTGTGGATGGAGGCTAACCCTCTCTTTGTTTCTTCAGTTAGCATGTTTAGCCAAGGAATCTCATGCTTCACATTGAATAAAGAAACAACTGAAATAGATTTTTTTATGGTTGAAGTTATATAAAACCACAAGTACTATAGTATATTACATATGACCACATGTTTTGTGATCTATGTATTTCACCGTAACTCCATGTTATCTAAATAACAAGTGAATTTAACATATCTAAAAATCCTTGTATTAGGATATTAATAATTAAAAATTACATGGACACTTTATAGAATGAAATTTCTCGAAGTAAATGCGCTCAATGTCAGGGTATCAGAAACCACTGGTGACCTCCGTACAGCCCAACAGAGGAGGAGCTGTTACCATGGAAACCACGATGAATTTAAAATTGAAAAAAAAACTACGATAACCATGGTTGGACGGTGAAAACCATGTGGTTTGGCATAGAAACCACTTAGTTTCTGGGAAAAACAACCCATAGTGCAAACCGAGGGTAAAAAAATTTAAAAAACATAAAAAATAGTTTAAAATAATAGAAAATAATAATATGTTATAGTTATAACAGTTAGGCATGTTTCATATAGCATCCGCATTCATGTAACTAGCAAATAATTCACATAATATATAGCTACAACCATTTCCATTTTCCCTACAAACATAACCATAAAAAAATATAAAATGTATACTTACAAATAATTCACGTGGTAACTATTACCTAACAAGTAACAACTACAATTTTCATATAACCTTAGCCCTACAACATACAAATATATGCCTAGATGGCTATAAATCACCCACGTACTGACTAAGAACGTCATTTCATATTTTCCATACAACCTTATATCTAAAAATGTTTATTATAACAAGAAGGTCACCAAAAATTTACCCCCTATATTAAAAATTAACCACTCGTAGCTTATACCTACAAACAATTACTCCCTCCGTTTCACAATATAAGACTTTCTAGCTCTACGTAGATTCATATAGATGCTAATGAATCTAGACATATATAAAAATTATATACATTCATCAATGGATGAATCTAGGTAAGACTAAAAAGTCTTACAATATAAAACAGAGGTAGTATTATAACACGATAGCTAGACTGGAAATTAATAACCTACCTACAAATAATTCTTATAAAATACCTACATATCAATTACATACTCTAAGCATTCAAATACATAAAGCATTTAGATACATTTTAAATACCCAAAGCAGAAATTACAAAACCGTCGGTTTTACCAAAGAAACCATCAAATAATGTACAATTTCCTGGTTTGGGGGACAGTAACTGTGCCAGTAAGGTGCTAGCGCTACATCCTACCAGCGATGGTTACCACCCCAAACTGCGCAGCTTCGGCCATAAAAAACATAATTACTACTGATGAGCCATCCTTGCACAATGCATTTTTTCTTCTTTTTTTTGCAATATTTTCACTTTGTTCTTGCATTTAATTTTTTTTCATCTATTTCTTTCGCCAAACATCACTGCACATCATTCTCTACCACATATATTTTTCTTTCAATTTTTCTTATTTTTTGAATTCGGCCAAATTTTATTTGTCCCTACTGCCTCATACCAATACCGCACCCCGGCAGAGGCCTTAGTTACCATGGTTTCGTGAACCTTGATTACAACTATACAAAAGAAGAGAGAGGATTGGTTGTATTTTCTTAGAAGGAAAGGCCAAATTCAATTATACCTTAGATTTTAAATTGTAAGACTTATGCTATGCCTAAATTAATCTATTGGTCAAATATATATTGTTTACATGAATGTCTATATTCATTAGTATTCATATAAATATAGATAATGCTAGAAAACATTGTGAAATAGAGGTAGTATTATCTTACAAATAAACCTAAAATGAAACGGTTAGGAAAAGAATACTATTGAACAAATTTTATTACTTATGTTCATGTATGCAAGAAATTTGTTATAGTTTTTTTTATAGGAAAGACAAAAATGAATTCTATTATCTTACAAAATAAACCTAACAGGAAACGGTCAGGAGAGGAATACAAATGAACAAATTACTAGTACCTATTTATGGTTGAAAGAAAACCCAAGGCTCTTCACGGCTCAAGGCACCACTGCTGCAACTCTTGCCATTCTTGGTTGCTTGGATCGACTCTCCACGCTCCCGTCGTTTGGTTGGTAAAAGAAAAACCGAAATGATTATTAGCAATAAGAGTTAATTATAAATAAACTTTTATATAAATATTTATAGCAGTTTAAAAAATCTCATAAATAAATAAACTTTTAAAAAACATGTCGTCTTAGAAAGTTGGCCAACTTGCACCGGCGGGCCGCCTGGTGTTAGTTCAATCAATGCTCAGTTCAATTTCCATCTATCTCCTCATCGTCACCACGCCATCCAAGTGGGTGATCAAGGCGATCGACAGAGTTCGGCGTGGCTTCAGCTGGACTGGGCGGTCGGCGGCGAATGACGGACACTGCAGGCTTGCCTGGAGCAGAGTCTGTGCCCTCAAGAAATACGACGGACTGGGGATCGACGACTTACACTTAAAAGCTACGATAGCAGACTATAAGCCAGCTATAAATATATTTTTAAAGAGATGGGAAGAGATATGGGCTACTAATTTATAGTCAGCTGCACACAGACTCTAAGACAGAGTGTGTGTATGACATGTGGGATCATGTATTGATGTTTAGAAGGTAACAATTATATAAATTGATAATTAGATTGATTATAGAAGAATTGGAGCTAGTAGTTGGCGAACTTGCTCTAATGGGTCTCCTACCTCCGAAGACAGAACCTTTGCCACAGCTTGTATCAGCATTGAGTCGGGGGGACGGTGCCACTACTTTGTTTCGCTGGCCGCACACCGGCATTGTTGGACTGCTGGCCGTGTAAGAAGACGTGGCCTACCTCGGCATGCACAATTGACCATATTCTTGTCTCTTACCCCGAGGCCTCCCAACTCTGGATGCTACTGCTCACCGCAGTCGGGGTGCCAAGACTGGTGCATTCGGCGGTGACATGATTTACGGATTGGTGGGAGAAACAACGCTTAATAAGCTGCCAAAAAAGCAAAGGAGGGGTTTTGACACGCTAGTCACACTTGGAGCCTGGAAGCGAAATGCCCGTGTCTTCGATCGCAACACGACCACCTGGCCTCTTGCAGCGAGAGCGGCTGCAGAGGAGGCGGTGCTCTGGAGGGAGGCAAGGCTGATTGCATAGCCTGTGCCTGTCTATCACAAGGTCAGACATAAATACCGTGAGAAGAGGCCCTCCAGAGCACCGCCATGCAGGGGCAAAGCCAGGATAAAGGGTCACCGGGGTCCACTAAAATACGGATCATAAGGCAGTTCATCTAAATTTACTTCATTCTGTGAGATACACAAAGAAGGATGAGCTACTGTTAGGGATAATAGATCAAGAGACATGATTCAACGTGAAAAAACCATCCTAGGACAGGGAGGAAAAAAACCATAGACACTAACCGGCAATAATCACTGTGGTATGATGAATACAACATAGGGGAATCTCTAACAACTACTATACAGGGAGTATTTGTTGCATCGACTCTCGTAGAATTTCCTCCATCACAATTATGTTTCTCCCTAACAGAGGGTATTTTTCTTTTCAAGAATCGCTCCACTATAGTTTGTCTACTAACTAATTATTCAACAAGTGCCAATATTAATGATTAATTCGGGAATGCAGATTACAAAGTAGACCTCAAATAGATTAGTATAGCAGTAGCCAGTAGATACTACTATCAAAATCACTAATTTCTACCTTCCATTTGTAATTATGATTAATCCTCCCAGCTCCTCGCCTCCTCCTTGATCATACCATGTAACTAAAGTCTATTGAAATAAAAAAGTATGTATCTTAGAACTTTAAGTTTTCAGTCTTCAAATGTGAGAGACCAAACCAGCATCTAGATGGTGACCGGAGAAGACCAAAAGGAAGAATCACACAAGACGAGAAGTCGACGATATCAGCTAACCCTGGAAAAATACGGTATCTGAAGAGGTTTGTGTGGAGACTCGGTGGGCTACCAGCCAGCCTTAATTGTGTGCTTAAATATAATCATTGGGCTGGATTAGTGGATTGACACGCACACAGCCACACATATTGCATACGGTCTACTTTTCTGTTTCTTAGTTGCTAATTGGAATTGGTTGCATTATTTCTTTAGGCCTTTCACTAATCCATGTCAGTGGGCTACTGGGGTCTAATACTTTTTTCTGACTGGGGTCAAGGCTGGCAAAACACAGGGGTAAAATATGTTTCTAAAAAATCATCGGAGTCGTTGGATCCCGATACGTACCCGTAGCTTCGCCCCTGCCACCATGCACAGTGCAGGATCCTCCTGTGAGTAATCTAGAGTGCCACATCATCTGAGACCACAAGTTCAAACATTCATTTGCTTACAGTGCATGTAGCTCTAGGAGCGGCTTAAAAATTGCATGTCAGCCCCTAACATATTACACTTAAGACCTTATTTTAAAAAAATTACGAAGCATTATAATATTTTGCGACCACACCCTACAAAACAGGAAAAAAAAAATAAAACCCACCCCTTCTTCTCGTTCTTGTCGTTGCCTCTCTCCTCTCCATCTCGCTTTCAGACCACGACGCAGGTCGCGAGCGGGGCAGCGGAGGCGGCGGGCTCGGCGGGGCGGAGGAGGAGGCCGCCGACGGAGCGGCACGCGTGGCGGGTGGGCGCCGGCCCAGCGGCGTGGCGGGGCATTGGAGGAGGCCAGCGACGGAGCAGCACGCGTGGCGGCGGGCGGCGCGGCGGTGTGGAGGAGGCCGCTGACGGAGCCGCGCGCGTGGCGCGGTGGATCTCGGACCTCGGCGCGCATGCCACTCCCACTCTCCTCCACCGGCGGATCTCGGCGCGACGCAGTGGCTGCCGGAGCTCAGGATGGCGGCGGGCGGATCTCGGCGTAGCGGCGGGCGGAGCACGGGTGGGAGCGCGGCCGGACTTCGGGCGAGGTGGAAGGCGGAGCTCGGCGCCGGCGCGGCAGCAGGCAGAGCACGGCACGGCGCGGCGGCTGCCGGGGCTTAGGGCGGCGACGCGAACGGAGGTCGAGATGGCGACGAGGCGGATCTCGGCGCGGCGGACACCGTATCCCTCCTCCGATCGCCGCCTGACCGAGCTTCTTCAACCATGGTACTACTCTGCAAGCAAGCATCTTGGGAGGACCACATGCATTTGCCATTTTCAGCCTGAGGCAACCCTTGCAGAGGATACACAAACCTTGCAGAAATCACAGCTTTTCTTCCTTCTCTCCTCCAACTCAGATCGAAGCAAATGTGGACGCTTGAGGCTACTCGCCAGAGCGTAGCAGTGTGCATGTCCTGAAGGTACTCTAAGCCTCTAACTTGTTACAGCCCCAAAAAATTCTATTACAATGATACACTTGCTCGGCGTATTCAAAAAATAAACTATAATAAAATACCACAAAATATACTCTAAAATTTACGTTCTCTCCGTCATATTATAAGTAGTTTTAGATCTAGAGACTTCTTTTTTGTGTCTTGTCACATCAGATATTTAGACGTTAATTATGAGTATTAAATATAAACTGATAACAAAACTAATTACACGAATAAAGACTATTTCATTAGATAAATTTTTAAAGCTTATTTAAGCTACGATTAGTAAATGTTTACTGTAGCATCACATTCGCTAATTATAGACTAATTAGATCCAATAGAATCATCTCGTGAAATAGTCTAGAGTATATGGTGGGTTTTATTAATAGTCTATATTTAATACTTGTAATTAATGTCCAAATATTCAATGTAACAGTGACTTAAAAAAAAAGTTAGCAGGAACCAAATAGGCTCTAAGACATTTTAGCCTTGCGTCTATTGCTAATAAATCTAGACATATATACAAAATATGTCCTTCATTATATTCATATGTCTACCATAAATCTAGATATATATAAAAAAAATATATATTAATACGTATATAAAATATATATATATTAATACGTGGGATGAATATGAACATCGAAAGTCTCGTAACATGAACAGGTGAGTATTAAAATTTACGTTAGCCACCCAGAGCGCAATAATGCGAGACGAGCTCTCCGCCGAATGCGAATAGAATAATATTTTGTCTCCTTCCTTCGCGGCCGGGGCCGGCCACCTTTCCCCATTGACGAGAGTGGACGACGACGACGACTCCACCACCAGATCGACAAACACAACCACAGCTGCCTCGCGCTCCCCCACTTCGCCGGCCGGCGACCAGCCGCTCCCGGAGGCGGCGACAAACGGCGTCGAGGTAATCCACGGTGGATCAAATTGGTTTGTTTCAGTTCAACAATTTTTTCTAGTGCATCGATTCGATGGGGACTGGAGTGACGACGCGACTGGATTTTGCAGTTCAAGCTGAACCTTTTTTTCGTCCGTCGTCCATGGGGGCGTCGTTGTCGGCGAACTCGAACCTCACCGACGCCGCGTGCGCCTCCCCTCCAGCCTGAACAATCACCTCGGCGAGCTCCTCCGCCGGGGGACGGGGTCGGACGTCACGCTCGTGGTGTCCGGCGAGTGCTTCCCGGCGCACAAGGCCGTCCTCGCGTCGAGGTCGCGGGTGTTCATGGCCCAGTTCTTCGGCCACATGATGGAGAAGCGCTCGCAGCGCGTCGAGATCACGGACATGGAGGCGGCAGTGTTCAGGGCCATGCTTGGCTTCATCTACACCGACATGGTGCCAGAGCTTGATCACCAGAATGACGGCGTCAACATCGCGCAGCATCTGCTCGCGGCCGCGGACAAGTACGATCTCGACGGGCTCAAGTCCATGTGCGAAGAAAAGCTCAGCAATGGCGGCACCACCGTGGAGACGGCGGCGGCGACTCTGGCGCTGGCGGAGCAGCATGGCTGCCGGCGGCTCAAGGCCAAGTGCCTGGAGCTCATCGCCGCGAACCTCGATGCAGTCATGGCGACCGAGGGGTACAAGCATCTCATGGCGAGCTCGCCGCTTGCGATGAATGATCTTCTCAGGGCTGTGCGTGGAAGAAAGAACTGATCAAGAATCTTGGTGATGCTTGCGTTCTTGTCCGTGAATCGGTTGTGTTACTGTTTCTTGTACATGTATATATGTTGTCAATCGTTATTACGGTGTGCTTGTTGTATTTGAGTATTTGCTGAACTTTTAAATGATACAGCCATTATATGGTTTCATAGTAATTTTATTATTGAAATATCTTAGGATTCTATTTAATCCAATTCAGTTATATAAAAGTTAGTTTATTCGTTTGTATCGTCAAATACTCATCTCCCATCGTTTCGCAGTTGCAACCGCTTATAAGCCAAAATTTAAATTTTTAAACTTAAATTTAAACTTAAATTTTGGGTTTTTTATCGTGGTTTGTTTTAAAATTTTTACTTTTAAGTCACTATGGACACATATAAAAGTTTTACCTATAAATTATTTTTCGTTTGTAAATACTTTTTCGCTTTTTCTTCTAAAGTACTAAACTATGGGAGCCATTGCGATTTATTCCAGCCGCTGCCGATAAGCCCGTTAACCGTTCAAGCCACTACGGATCTATATAGTTCCGTAGTCTCACAGGGGTTTCACTTACCACGCAAACCGTCAAAACCGCAGCGTCGTGCTCCTGCGGATCCCGCACGGTAACCTCAAAAACCGTAAAAATCATGATGAATTTGAATCCAAAAAATTTGAATTTAAACCTGCGCGGTTTTCGCGGCTTGCCGCGCGGTTTGCCGTGGTAACCGCGGTAACTGCTTGCTAAAACATCACATGAGAACGGCGATTACCGTGGTTTTCCACGTGGTTTTTTAGCCGAAACCACGAGGAAACCATGGTTACCGCGAGGAGACCACGGGTGTGATGTCAAATAAAAACTTTAAAAAATCTAAAAAATATATGAAAAATAGGAAAATATTTTGTGACATATTCATGACATAGGAAAAATAGGACAGTTATAGGGAAACCAAGAAAATTTTCATATGATTTTTTTCTAAATTCTTGATATTGCAACATACAAATATACACCTTCATTTCACCTTTCACCAAATAATTCACACCAATAACAAGTAACAACTTCATTTTGATTGTTGCGTCACAACTATACCCACTACCCATTATTACGAATAAAACTATTATGTATATACTAATATGCACGTATATTTTTTCTCCATACATATTTTCCATATATCCATTGTTGTATATTTGTATTTTAATATTATGTACCCTAGTGTCCAGTGTAAATTAATAATGACTCAACACAAAATATTCTTAACTATCTTCCTATGAAATATTATTTGCAATATGCTATTTTTTAATTTTGTTTCCCGAAATTCTTGTTTATGATTTTTAATTACATCGGAAAAATATTTTTTCATAAATTTCTTTGACAAAACTACACTATATATCAACATATACAATATATATTTTTTCATTAAATTTTCTCAAACTTTTTAGATATCCTAAAATTTAAACTCGGTTACCGCGGCTTACTGAAGCCGTGCCTCCACGGAGGGCTCGGTTACCGCAGCAGTAACCGCGGTAACGCGAACCCTGTCCGGTACTGGTTGCATTAACATTCTTGTTACAATAATCACAGATCAAAACCATTATAATGTGATACTGAGTAGTAACAGTTCGAGTGAAATGTATAGCGGTATTTACCAAACAAACACAATCATTTACGTCAAGACCGACTTACTGGGAAAAAACAAAGTTTTAACTTGTGGTCATAAACTTTCTGCTAGTAGATATCGCCATTTCACTGTAGTATATATTGGGGAGCCACATACTGTACTAGATACTGTAATCACCATAGTTTAGATACTGCAGTCCTAAAATGAAATGGAATTTGATGCCCAAAATTGTATATATGACCATGGCAACTGTTTAGTCTAACAAATTAACAAAAATTTCCTTCAAATTAAGTAGCTAAAAAAATCCATTGATGTTTCGCCCATAAGCCCAGGCGGCCGCCTAGAGTTATGCAGAAAACTGAAGCGAAATCACAGAGAGAGGATTAGGAAAAGAAGTCTGATCATCAACAAAATTACCTGTTTATGTTGTAAGAAATCAGAACCAACCAGCAACCGCGAAAGCAAGAAGGCGATTCCTCCGAGCTATCGATTGAGTCAACTACTCATCTCAAAGTCAAGATGATGGAGGTATCGCTCTGCTCTACTCGACCCGGTGTGGAAGGCGGTGAAGTCAGTCGTCGCCTGGCAGCTCATATACAGCTCGAGACATATGGCAATCCCTAATACAACATTTACATCCGAATCTGCATTTAGTATCGGTGGAAGAGTCATTAGTCCATGTCGTAGTCTACTTACGTCTCAACTTGTGTACGCACTTATGTGCGTGCAAGCTTAGGGTCATGCCGATATGACAGGTATTTTTAATTCTTCCTTGATTCTTAACTTGATTCTTCATTTCACATTTGTACCTTGCATATGATTACAATTTCTAAGTCCCGAATTTTTAAAATGATTTTAGGTGAATTTGGTGACGGGATAAATGCATTGAGGACTGCTCTTGAGAATGAATCAGAATCGATAATATATTATTCTTTGTGCATTCATTTTTTTTGCTTGTTTTTACTTCATATTGGAGATAACTAGATGTGTACTATAATTTTTTTTTTCAGGAGGATGGACAACCTATTGTTTGGTCAAGTTTGAGGATTTGAGTGTCTCACTGTTTCATGTATGGGTTGATGCCTACATGACAATGTAATAGCCTAATAGGACTTAATTAACTGTTAGACCCCGAATAAAACAACTCGAAATAAATTTCAGGAAAGACAGAGCAAACAAGAAACTGACCGAATTAAGAACAGCAGCGTGATAGCTTGATTTAGCTGGGCAAAAGTAGATGAACATTACAAGATAGGGGCGCCACCATACGAGCAAGAAAGCAAGGAAAAAGCTAGGGTTTCAATTCATCAATAGCCAAGTCTATCAGGGTGACGGCTTATAAGGAATGCGTCATCGTTACACGACAAAACAGGTGACAACTACAGTACGGCAAGCACCGGAAGTGAATAGCGTGTCTCCGATTCCTTAGCCATCCGATCTTCATAATCTGTTGATCGAAACAGTATCCTGCAATCGGAGCCAACCCTTGCATCGTCTTCTCCTCCTTACATCTAGGCTTCAGCAGGGTACTGACAATTATGTGCTTGTATTATTGTGGAACTGTCATTGTGTTTGCGTGATCTTGAGCTATTGTGACTTGTGAGTTCGTGATTTGTGAGAAGTTAGTGTGAGGTACTGAGCTATTGAGTTGAAACTTGTGATTGGTCAACACTATATGTGTGATTTGTGATGTCATGTACTCATGTCATAGTAACCTTTTCTTGGATATTTATCGATGTTCTAGTCAATTTCATTTACAATTTTAGAATTGTCGTTATATTGTCGTTTATTGTTCTCTATCATATTGTGCAGATTGACTTAAGCATAAACATAAACAAAAAAGATGAGGGTGTTGGTCTTACCCACGTGTAGTGGCCCCACCTATATGCCATAATTTCCTCCCATTTTTTATCGCTCTCTCTTGCCAACGGTAAGTCCTTCGTCTCTTTTGCCAACCACCATGCCGTCTATTAGAGTCTCACTCATCAGTGCAGTGATCATGACCAACGTTGTCGATAACCGGAGTAGGGCCATTGTAGGTGTGATTGGATCAAGTAGAGCAGCAGCATAAGAGATCAAGGGAGCTGCTTGAAAATAACAAAAAAAAAAGAGAGAGAGAAGGGCTAGATCATTGGGTTAAGGATAATTTTACTATTTTTGATAAACGTATCTATATGTACTAATCATAACTGATTATACCATCCTTATGAAAATACCGGAATCGAGGTACTGCATTTTGTAGTGTAAAATCTGATAACTCTAGTTATTTCGTACCTCAAGGTACCAAAATTATGAAAATATTTTTGATACCTCTATATCTCTAATGTTAAAAATGCAGGTACAAACATAAAAGCAGCATTTGAACGGTTGTTACTTCTAACTGTACCAAACAACTAAACTTGAGGGAAAGTATATGTGGTGTGATGGTAGAGTCGTGGACACATGACTCTATATATTAGGGTTCAAATCCTAGTACCAACGAATATTAGGCACCTGCAAGCGAGTTTTTAATAGAAATTCTATGAGATTAGGGATGTGTTGTTAGTTTTGTGTAATCGAAAAAGAAATAGTTAAACTTTAGAAACACACCATGCACGCATCATCTAGCTCAACTAAGATCAAATTCATGTCACATAAAATCCTGACAGTTGTTTTCTAATTCAATTGCTCTAGATGAGTGCTATAGTAAAAATCAACAAGCCCTTCATCAATATAGTGCTTTTGGTACCGTCAGTGATGGATGAAGGATTTGGATGAAAGGGGCTTATCACCTTCTTCCTTGGGTCCTCTTTTCCTTCCTTCGTCTTTTGTCTCCTCTTATTTTTCTCCTAATCTTCATGGAGATCCAGTGTGTAGGAGTACTAGAGTCCTCCTGCCCGTCTGCCCCTACGCTGAATCCCCTCCGGGCTACACTACCGCAATTCTATTCTAGATCATGTGATGTATATACAACTGTTTAAGTTGCAGTTACGATAATAACTGCACACGATCTTGATCCCGCATGCTTCGGTGGCCGTGAACCACGCCGACCTCCTGCTGCTGCTGAATGCTCACGCCGGCTTTGCACGACGAAGAAGCCGGCCATGCCCAACGCCCGTCGCAGCGCTTCGTCGCCGTTGCGGCGCTTCTGGGCTCCCACGATAAATGGGCCAAATATTTGGGCCCAGAATGGACGGCCCAGGTATGATCGCCGCCAATCTCTGTGGGCCCACTCGCGGCTGCGGCTATAATGAGTGGAGACTTTTGCAGAAATTCCCCCATCCACCGGACGCGGTCGCGGTCTCCCGTCGGAAGAACCGCCGCCCGCCGCCGCAGCAGTGCCGGCGGTCTCCTCCGGTAGGTCGTCTCCCCCTCTCGCTCCGATGATCTGAAGGTTGTTCCCTTGTGCAGTTCTCGCTGCGGAAACGGACAAAATGATGTTAGCTTGGCTTTCTTGGTTGTCCCGTCCGCGCAGGCCACCTGCTCGACGGAATGTCCCGGAGGACCGCCACCGCGCGGTGGGTGCCGCGTTACCGGCCGGAGCCGGTGGGGAGGTCCGGTCCCGGCGTGCCGGCCCCTGCGGCCCACGCGTTCGGCCAAATGCCTCGGGGGGCTACCACCGTGCTGTGGGTGCCGCGGCGCCAAGGGGAGGGGGAGGGGAGGCCCAGTGGCTCGTCACGCTACGCCGTCGCCCCCGCCGACCGGCTCAGCGCCCTCCCGGACGAGATCCTGCACCACGTCATGTCGTTCTTGAAGGCGTGGGAGGTGGTGCGCACCTGCGTGCTCTCGCAGCGCTGGCGCCGCCTCTGGGCCTCGGCGCCGTGTGTCGACATCCGCGTGCGGAGCTGTGGCCGCGACGGCGACCCGCCGGAGGAGTTCGGCAAGTTCGTGTACCGTCTGTTGCTGGCACGGGAGGTGTCAGCCCCAGTGGATACGCTCCGGCTGCGGTCGAGCGACGGGGAGGAATATGCCGAGACCTATGACAATGATGATGTTAACATGTGGATCTATTCTGCAATCAAACGCAATGCTCGAGTCATTCACCTTAATGGGCACCGCTTGGACGACCTGGTGTTGGAGCACACTGCTTTTGCCTCTCACAGCCTCAAGATCTTGAAGCTGTCACACGTCAAACTTGATGGGAAGATCCTCAAGCAGCTCTCCTCTGTGTGCACTTCTCTAGAAGAGCTAGAGCTTAACAACTGCCCAGTTAATGGCGGTGAGATTCGGTCAGTCTCACTGAAGAAACTGATGATGGTCAAGTGCTCTATCACTGTTGACCTCTCGGTTTGTGCTCCAAACCTTGAGTTCCTATGCTGTGTCACCCCATTCTGTCGTGTTCCCTTGTTCCAAAACCTGAGCTCGCTGGATGCGGCCACCATCATGCTTGATGACTCTTTCCTGCGCAATGACGAATTCCTCCATGTGAACGAGGATGAAGAGCTTGAGGAAACCAGTGATGATGAGGCTGACTGTGAGACTATATCAGATCATTATGATAATACGAGGGATACTGACAGAGATGCCTATGACGACGACGACGACGACTTCTTATGTGATGAATATCTTAGTAGTTGTCACGATAATTTGGTCGATGATTACAACTACGGCTCTGATATTGAAAGTGATGACAATGTATATCAATATTGTCAGATAGCAAATGAATGTAGAGGTGGAAAGTATGGCAACTACCATGACAGCAAACAGATTGGTAATTATCAGGAATTATGCGAGCATGCTGATACTTTCAGTGGCCAGAATTTACTTTGCAGCCTTTTGAATGCCAGAAGCTTGGAGTTGTTGGCTCATTCAGGAGAGGTATTTCAGGACCTTTTACTTCTGATATATTCGTATCATGCCTTTATTTTCTATGCATGTGCTTTGGTACTATGATAAATACCACATGTAGAATAAATTTGTTTCCTTTTCTTGATAATATTGCTCTTGTCAACTCAAAATATGACACTCAAAATGACAAACAACTATTTAGCTGCCATTTACTTATGTTGCATACCTGTTTGCTATCTTACTGAGCAGAATAGGGAGGATTCCCGCCAATAAAAATATTAATTAATGTCTTACTAATGAATTGATTGACTATTGCTTTTTTACTGTTCATGTACTTTGTAAATATTTGTAAGTTATATAAGGTTTCCATCTCAATAATGAATTATTTGTTGCTGAGTTCTGGGATAATAGCATGGTGTCCAAAATAATACTCCTATATGACATTGTCTTTTTTTTTTAAAAAAAAAAGAAATATTCCTCTTTTCGTGGTCTATAATTCGACACCTTGACACTCTAGTTGTATTGTAGAAACCTTTTGAGGATTATGGTTCACTTGGGAAAAACAAACCTTTTCAGAACAAGTGAATAATTTCAAGTTTTCTGATGTCTGTTATTAAATGATGTAGGTGAATAAACTGGGTCCTAGACTATGTAACCTCTGGAATATGTAGTTCACTTATCATTTTCAATATTATTTTGAAGTGGATACTGTATGCTAACCGTATCATTTTCAAGTGCGCACCATATGTGTTAGCATGGAATTTATTTTTTTCATTTCTTAATGATACTCTTAAGGTGTTCAGTGTACATGGCAACTGAAAGTTGCTAATTCCTCGCAGTATCTAATTTGGTTATTATATTGTTTATATTATTCCATTTATTTAGAGTATTAAATACTTACCTGCGTGCATGGCAAAGGTGGTCATGATACGGGAATTGAGAATGTGCTCAACATTTGGCAAATTGAAGACTTTGTCCCTTGGAGAGTGGTGTATGGCCGCTGACTGTGATGCACTAATTCTCTTACTTCAGAAGTCACCTAATTTGGAGAGGATTTTTCTTAAGCTTGAATTGGTATGTATATTTACATAGTTGGTCAGTGTTTCTTGATTCTTGTTTCGGTGTAAGTTTTAACATGTTTGGTAACAACTGTCAACTTGGTTTTTCTGCAAAAAGAACTACAGTAACAAGGAGACAGTAAATGTTGGTTTCGAACTGAAGGAAAGATCATTTGCCTGCCACAATCTTGCGGTGGTGAATATTAGATGCTCTAAAGATGATGGAAGGGTCCATATATTAGCAGAACTCTTTGGTGCTAATGGTTTACCCCTTGAGAAGATTTATGTCCGCCGGACAGGCAGCACCTGTGAGTAACTCTCTGTCTTTCTGTTCATTTTTACCCATGTATTTGCAATATTTATATTAATCTGTTGCATTCTTATAGATATCAGATCTAATTATTCCTTTATTCTTTACAAACTAAAAGTAAAATTGCCTTCTTTTTTGAAATTGTAAGTTTGTAACTATGCTTAAGTTGGCAGATAAAAGCAACAACCTAAGTCTTGAAGTTTCCTTTGCTCTAGTAAATGTGCTCTGTTATTTCATCTCTATATTTTGTTCCTTGTGAAGTGAAACTGTGATGATCTAATAGATAAGTCATTGGCTTTTGTATATTTCTTACAGACCTTCGCAGCATGAAATAATGAGAGATTTTACTAGGGATGAGCTGCAAGAAGCTAGCGGGCACCACTGGTAATAGCTACAAGAACTACAGAAGCAAAAAGAAGAAATTAATTGTCTTTTACTTTTGATTCAAATCATATCTGATGACTGCTCAACGTTTTTTTTTATAGATAGTAAGCACCTGATAACCACAAAGTTTGACTTGGAGCATACTGATCACTTATCGAAAGCTGTGGTCAGCTGACCTCAGCCAAAGAATTTCCACAACATAACTATGTAATTAGTTAGGTAAATTTGAGTTATCTTCCCTCGATCTGCACATTTATTCCAATTAGGCATCATCTTTTTTTTTTTTAGATAATGAACTGGGCATTATCTTTTGATGGGCATGTGTGGTGTTTGCTGATGCTTGACCAAAGTTTGTTGTGAGTTCGTGACTCTTGCTCAGTATCTTCCCATGCTCCTTTGAGCATTGATGAAACCGTGAATGCCTTCTTTGGAATATTATGATATTGACACTCGACTGCCAATTGTTAGCAGGGATAATTAACTTTTTGTCACTCTTATAAGCGGTGATAACATATTTACTACTGGACCTACATATCATAGACGCGTCTATGAGGGTCCACATGTCATAAACAGCGAGCGGTAAATTTGTTATCATCCAATCTTAAGAGTGGTAAATAGTTAAATGCCCTTGGCGTCTCCTGAAGAGCAGTTCTAGGAGGTGATTGTTTTTTTAAGGACAAAGCCATACGATATATTTACAAATGAAAAAAATTTATGAATAAAACTTTTATACGTGTGTTATTAGTCTAGAAAATAAACTACGATAAAAAAGCCCTAAAGTCAACTTCAAATTTATGATTAAAAATTTAAATTTGGCTTATAAGCATAAGCAAAACAAAAAGCTGATTGTGGTAGGATAGCCAGGAAAATGGTGTTCTTCGTTCCGATTGTTCTTGTAGTATACATTTGTTAGTGAAAGTTGGACCTGACATCACTGGAAGGGACAAGAGGAGATTATGTTGATAGAGGTTAGAAGATATGGAGCTCTTTATGCAACTTTCAGTTTTTTCTTCTACTGGTTTCATAGATAATGTTTGAGATACTGCCATACTTTCATGGATTCGTGGAGCAGCTCGTCATTTTTTCCAACTCAAACTAATATGAACTGTACAGCACCACAATATTCATTCAATCTCCCAGACGGACATCGTTCATAAACAAATCTAACTAGCAGAACAATATATACAATCCTTAGCTCTGAATCAAACTAGGTCCTCAAGATAACTTTTTGAAGACATTGCCGATGAGGCAGCACTCTGACCTTTCGTGGCAAGACTTATATGAATTCATCACCTTTTCCTTTTCCTTCCTTTTTCTTACTGTCAGAATATGTTTATATAAGTTTTCAATATCAGTAAAAAAGATACGAGGAACTTGTATGTTTTTCTCTCAAACTATAGCACCATCAAAATTCTACAGCATTTACAGCTGCCATCATATCTACTAATACGAAGGGTAAGCCATCATGCATCCGAGGATATGTAATTGAATTGCAATGGCGTATTATGTATAAGGTGCAATTGAATTGCAATGGCGTATTATGTATAAGGTCATGGCCGCCCCATCAGAGCGACGAAAGGAAGCTTGCTCTATCTCGGACAGTCTAAACTGAACATGATTTCCCATCGCCTATCATTCCTACTGATCTTTTTACTGTCTTGTGAGAGCATATCGTTGTTGCCATTTGTCCTGCCTTACTACTCAGCTAGCCATGATCCTGCCTTCTATTTGTCATGGATGAGCGATGTGTACGCCAAAAATGTAAAAAAAAAAAGTACTTCTGGTCTGACAAAAATGTAAAAGTAGCACACCAACCATCGAGAAGGATTATTTCTAAGTTTTTATTCGCACGCTTCCCAAACTACTAAATAACGTATTTTTTTTGCAAAAAGTTTCTATATATAAGTCCATCTTGCATTTATAGAGTAGATTATTAATTTTATATAAGTTAATTTCATTGTTCTTAAATAGCTATAAAAAGATAATTTTTATCTTTCATCAACTAAAAAACATAGCCTTGGAGCTAGAGTCAAGTCATTTGCAATTCAGTACTGAATACAACACTGTATCTATATTCTATAGCCATAAACAACCTGCTTTATGATATTTCCTAACAGTAAAGTAGCATACAGGTGCATAGTGAAATTTCTACGGACAAACTAGAGAAACTGGTGAGTGGTGTTAAGATCCATAAACTAACAGTAAATTCTCATACAAACTTCCAGGGGTAGACTGTTTGGTTTTTTTATAAAAAAAGTCAAATTATATATTTTCAAATGGCAAATAATTTGTAAATAAAACTTTATACATTACACCCCCCAAATCAACACCAAATTTAAGATTGAAAATTCAAATTTTAGCTTTTAAGCATAATCAGAAGATGGTAGTGCTAGTTATTTTTCTCTTTTTTTTCACTTTATTCTTCCAATCCTAGTAACTGATAATTGAGACATATCTTTTGTTTTCTCGTTTGTAGCAGCTGCCCAACAACCAGTGGAGGTAGGGATGAAAACGGATCGGATACGGACGGAAGCTAGCTCTACCATATTCGTTTTCATATTTTTTTCGGAATCGGAATCGGAATCAGAAATTCCGGATACGAAAACAGAATCGAATATTGTCGAATACAGATATGGAGTGAATACGAAACGAAACGAATACGGTAATGAATAATTACCAAAGTATAAAAACCCCTCAAAACGAGCTTTTAAAATCAATGAAGAGATATAGCTCATTATTTATTAAAATAATAGCTATACAATTCACTTTCAATGAAGCACATTACGAAAAACCATCGACATCAGTACATAACCACATCTCAATCACATACACCTAGAAAATTGACACACATCAAATAGATAATCACAAGTCAATCAGACTAAAAAATTAAAGAAAAGTGCTCAAGTTCATCGTAAGTTCATGTCTGTCACGCAGGACAAACCGCCGTCACCAACCACTGCCCCGAGACGGCCTCCGGAGCCCGACCTCTCGCCGCTCGCTGCATGCCTTGGTTGCCTGCTGGCAGCTGGCCAGCTGCTGCTTCGCCTGCATGTGGCCGTACCATGTCCATACGTGCCGGGCCTGGAGCGAGAGAAACCAGAGGAGGAGACAAACCGGATATCCGGTAAAAAATCCGGATAGTTTCCAACCGTTTCCGCTATCCGTCGGATAAAAGCGCTATCGTATCTGAATTCATATCCGATAAAAAATATTTGAATTCAAATCCAAATCCGAGAATATCCGAAAAAAATCGGAACCGAAGATATTCGAATTCGAAAACAGGTCCGGAACTCGAAAACTATCCGTACCACTTTCATCCCTAAGTGGAGGAACACAATTATACATGCAAATATGTGACCAAATCAATGACGAACACTCCATCTGGTTAACTGTTTCAACTTTGCATAGCCCTAAGATATGAGCCTGTCCTGTTTGATTTGAATGTTGATCCTCCATGGCGTATGCCCCCAACTACAATGGTTTGAAGACTAATCTTTTAGCTAAAGATCCTGCATACATGAGAAGAGCATCAAGCATATATGTTGGGTGGCCTCATGGACAGTGAAAAATTCCTGCAAAAAAAAAATACAATAGTTGGTTGAAAACATGCTTCCCATGAACAAGGTTGTTATGTTGTACTGGTGAAGTATTGCACACTGCAAAAAGTAACAAACATCAAAGTTCATATCAAAACAGTACAATTTGGCCTAACCTATCCTACCCATGGTATACAGGCAGAGAGTTTCATCCATTAATTATTTAAAGTATTCACCATTAAATTTGTTTGCCTTAACTTTTTTATCTACTCTATAATATATCACTAGGACTATTGATTAGTCTATTTGGCACAACTTTCTCTATTTTCCATCGATTTAATATTTCTTAATTTCATTTATACAATTTGTTTAGATTTATGGACATTTTTGTCCCTGTGAGCCTTCGTTCTGTCCATGCACCGAATCAACGTCGCCGTCGCCGCGACGTTCTTCTTCTCCGCCCACGTTGGCGAGTGGTCAACACCGGCCCACCGCCCTGCCGCAGTGCTGCCATCATACACATAAACATCTCTAGCTGAAAGAAAAAAAAATGATCTGCTATGTGCTGCCATCGGCTAGTGTTGCCATCTGATCTTCAAATGATTTTGGGAGCAACTGAACTCAAAAATTAAATAAAAGCAACAGCTTTGCCACCATCTCCTCTTTAGCCTGCAATGCGATAGAGCTCTGCTTGAAAACACATAAAGAGCAGTTTTGCCATGATCTCTTGGAAGTTGTATTATTTATTGGACAACTCCAGAATTACGAATGATCCTTGGCAATTGTATTTTTTATATTGATTTTTTTGCAATTGAATTTTTGCCATGTACTGTGAGAATCAAGATGAATGCATTGCTGCATAGCTAGATTGTTCAGAGAACTAACCCAGAAGGTAACATGCTGTCATTATTCATCAGCTTCACTACGTACAACCAAGTTCTGCTTTTGAAACTTTCAGCTTCACTATGGCCGGGACGGTACTCGGCGGGCGCAACGCCGAAGAGGGCGGTGGGCCGGTGGACCGCTCGCCGGCGTGGGCGGCGACGGGTTGATGGACGACGAGACACGGCGACGACGACGCTGATTCGGTGTGTGCACCCTGTGCGTGACAGGAAGATCGATCCAAGGAGATCGATTCTTTCTTTGGATCTGACAGATGGGTCCAGAGGTAAAAATGTTCATAAATCTAAAAAAACTGTATAAATAAAATTAAGAAATATTAAATAGATAAAAAATAGAGAAAGTGGTACCAAATAGACTAATTAATAGTCCTAATGATATATCATAGAGGATATGTAGATTGGATGGTAAAAATGTTAAGACAAACAAATTTAATGGTAAATACTCTAAATTCTCATAGTTATCCAACAAAAGAAGCCAATCAGTAGGAACACAACTGGATGCAGAAGGAAGGTGAAACAAATGACATGACCAACTAAATGAATCTAGTTTAGCAAATCACTAACTCCTTCAAAGAGGAGCATTTTTGTCTTTGTACCTAAAGTTACTTTAGGCCCCCTTTGATTCAAAGAAAATTCATAGAAATTTTAGAGGATTTTATTCCTATAGGAATTTTTTCTATAAAAAAATTTAAATCAAAGGAATGAATCCTATGAAATTTATGTGGAATGCCTTTTCCCATACAAGTTTTGGAGGAAAGTCATGAAAAAAATCCTTTGAGTCTTTATCTCTCCTCAAATTTATGTGTTTTTTCTGTGGTCCAATCAAACAGTCATTCCTACGTTTTTCCTATGTTTTGCAATCCTCTGTTTTACACATACATTCCAATCAAAATCCTATGTTTTTCCTATTTCTCTATTTTTTATTTATGTGATTCAAAGGGGCCGTAGCGATTCTATTTACCATGTTCACCACAAAGATAGATAACCCTGTGCTTGATGAGGAAGTTTTAGCAAGGAAACTTCAAGAACTAGATAATTTTCATCTGACCGATAAATTTGAGGAAATCCAAATTGGTGTGTGTTTCGTCCATCCTAATTCCCCGATAGCTCCCTTTCCTATCGAAACTAATACCTAGATTCATCACAACAATCATTATTTTCATCTGCAACTATTTTTTATCTATAAACTTGATGGACTGGTTGCTTGGTAGCTCTACAACATGGATACAAAGTGTAGGTTAGTATTTATTACTCTAGGAAGGATACTAACATTTGTTGTGGACAGTGTTTGTTATGTTGAGGTAGGCTGAAAGTGCAATACATATACAAATCACACAAAACCCTTGAACAAAACCCAAATTAAAGGACGCTTGGACATTTTAACAACATTCATCATTGAAGTAACATTGTGTGTTAATCGAAACAATAAATAATACAACTCACCAAAGATCTAGGCAACTAGGCAGACACACGTTCGGAGTTTAGAAAATGCGCACGCCCCCCCCCCCCCCCCGCGCGCGCGCATATATATATATATATATATATATATATATATATATACACACACACACGCGAGCATCATAGTTGCAATATACTAGTATTGTCCGGTAGATGGTATACTAGTATAGTAATGTGGACGGAAGTATTCTCAATACGATTGTATCAATTTGATGTAATTGGTTGAGTTTAGGAAACCTTTTATCTAAAAAAAGCAGATATATTAATATTATTGTTTTTACAAGCAACACAACCTACTAATTTCATCTATTATATTCTCAATCTATGTATTATTACTTAATTTTTTTGATAAAAATAATTGCAAGATTCATAAAAAGGGAAGGATGAATGCAAGTAGCTTCCTTTACAAATCGTAATCATGCATGCATGAATTAGGATGCCACCATAGAGAGTTAGAGATCTATCATTAACATTCTCATGTTTACTGTAATTTCAATCCAAACACTATACGAATAATCCAAAAAATTTTGTTGCAGTATGAAACTGATTCACACATGTTTTCTTTATATAATGAGTATTGGCTTTTTAGTGTGGATTTATAGTTTTTATTTGATATTATCTTTCAAACATATTTCAAAATTAATGGCAGATAACACTTTTACTAGTATGTATTTTTGAAACTGCAATTCAACTTTATAAATGTATGATTAATTTTTAGGAGTATTACTTACCAAATAGAAAATCATAATAGTGGGTGAACAAATAATATTTATTTCCTAAATTATGGGCATCCATCTTTTGGCTTTGGGTTATGCTTATAACCCAAAATTTGAATTTTTAGCCTTAAATTTAAGGTTGATTTTGAGGTTTTCGCACCGAAGTTTTTTTTTTCAGTTTTGGCTTTTAGATCGCTATGAACACGTATATAAAAGTTTTATTCATAAATTATTTGCCATTACAAACATGTCATTTGGCCTTTTCTTTTTACAACCCTAAAGATGTAAATGAGAGTGAAATCTCTTACCTCCTAGTAGGCAATAGAATTACCACTCATCGGATGCATACCCAATGAACGGTACAAACAGCTTAGGAGTATGGTAAAATAGTTCATGTATTTATCTATAAGTATTTGGTGCTGAAGAAGTGAAGAGACACCTCTGAAGAGTGAAGAGGTGGATCTGACAGTTGAAGACTCATGTAAATTCATCACCGTTCATCTTCCCTTAGATACAAGGTTTTTGTCTAGTCTAGATCTTGTCTCTATCAAGTTTTTTTTTTTCTAAATGGTAAAATCACAGGCCTTTTACATCTTTACCAAACTCTAGAACCATCAATTTAGATCAGGTGAGCTTTGTCTTGCTATCATCATAGCCATATGTAAGTAGCAGAGGGCTCCTGCTGAGGTTGTGCTGGGAGTTTGGCCATCAGAGAGTTGAACAAAGATCCATCACAAATCTAGTTCAAGCATCCACGGCGATGCAATTGAATTGTAGTGATCCATGTCATTAAAGTGATGAAGGAAAAATTGCTCTAGTTTGACCGGTCTACTTAGAACTTGAATTCCCATTACCTATCATTCCTACCGATCTTTTCAGCTGTCTAGATGTACGAAAGCACTGTCACTACAGCTACATGTCTTTCATTTGCTTCCATATTGTCCTGACTAACAAATTTGATGCCATGATCTTGCCTTCTGGGAGTATTTATCTTGTATGAGCGATGTGTACTCTCAATGTATGGTATGTCAAAAATGTAAATAGCACACCAACCATCTGATGAAAAGTTTTGAAGCTAGAGTAATATCTCTTATAATTCAATACTGACTACAACAATAATGTTTTTATAGCCATAAATAATCGGCTTCATTATATTTCTCATATATATCCAAATAACATGTATGCGCTGAGGGAAAATTCTTCAGACAAACTACACGAAACTAGTGAGTGGTGGTGGTAAAATCCATAGATTCTAAAGTCATACAAACTTCTAGTTATTTTTTGAGTTTCTCTCTTTCCGTGTATACTTCCAATCCTAGCAACCGATAATTGCGACATACTTTTTCCTTAGTTCATATCAGCTGCCTAACTAGCTTCAACATGAATTTTCATCCTCCCTTCCCTACTATAGCTAACTATGTGACACAGGTAATCCATTTTGTAGGATGCCTGGATATGGGTATACTCATGTACTGTATATATTTGTACAGGGAGAGAAGTTTTGAATTGTAAAGAAAGATGTAAAAATAGATATTGGACTGTAATTGACTTGGGATATGCCAAGATTTAGTATTGTATGTATGGGTTTCTATAACTAGTTAGGTACAAGTAGGATATACTTAGTCTTATTAGATTAGGTCTCTATCTCTTATAACCCTGTCTCTTGGTATATAAGGGGGAACTTGAGGGATAATGACGTAGAAGTTTGTGCAACTCTTGATTGTGCTCTGTTACACCAAATAATACACATACTTGGGAAGTATAGTGTTATCTCGTATAGAAAGCACAAACCTAGGTAACCCTTATCTTTGCTTACCATCAATCTTAGGTTCTCATCTGCTACCTTGTATTTATTTTTGATCTAGATTATCGACACATTTATATTGTTATCTTTTTTGGATTTCACCATTTCCAATACTTGGTTGAAAAAAAATCTTCCCATGCACAAACTTGTTGAGTTATATTGGTGAAGTATGGCATACTGTAAAAACTAATGAACAACAGTATTGTTCATATTGACACTACAATTTGGTCTAAAGTATCCCACCTATAGCTGTGTACATCGGTATATATATAGGCTGAGACGACTTTCTTCCATTAATTACATGAAAACCTCTTGCTTGCTTGTATTTAGTTACCTATAGGAAAGCAATTGATGTGAGTAGAAGGTGAAACAAATGATCTTGACCAACTGAATGGACTCAAGTAAACAAATCACCCGCTTCTTTCAAGATGAGCTTTGTCTTTGTAGCTGAAGTTATTTAGTGACCATGTTCGCCTAGCATGAATCTATCGAGGCATTTCGTACGAAGCAAATTTCAAGAACTAGCTAATATTCATCTGCTGAACATGAAATTTGAGGAAATCCGAATTGCTGCATTTTTCATTCATCCTAATTCCCCGATCCCTCCCTTTCCTATTGAAACTAATGCCTACATTCATCACGACACTCATCATTTTCATTTGTAACTATTTTTTATCTATGAACTTGCTGGAATGGTTGCTTGGTAGCTCTACAACATGTCAATATTTATTTCTCTAGTAAGGATGTTCACATAAAATTCTTATGGATAGTACTTGTTATGTTGAGATAGGTTGTCAACCTCATCTTTTTGCTTTTCATATAAGAAAAATGACTTATAATGATTAACAAATAATTTATGGGTAAAAAATTCGTATGTGTTCTTAGCAATACAAAAGCAAATACAACAAAATTAACTATGATGAAAAAACAAAATCATGTCCAAATTTAACTTTTAGAATTCAAACTTTAGCTTATAAGTATAAGCATAAGCGAAATAATGGGGGCCTGAAAGGGCATTGTATATAGAACAAAACTCAAATTACACCAATACCTTTAGCAGTATTCATCATTGAATAAAGTTGTGCGACAACAAAAACAATAACTAATAACTCACCAAAGATCTAGGCGACCAGACATACATGCATTTGGAGTTTAGAAAATGCTCATGTGAGCATGGCAATGATAGTATGCTACTATTATCCAGTAGATATATGAATGCTGTTTTTATACACAATACAACCTATTTTATCTATGGTATTATTAATCTATTTTTATATATACCTATACTGAGCATTTTAAGAGAGTTCTCACATGGTTAACCATAAACCTATGGCGTTGATCAGATATATTGTACTATTGTAACCATGGACCTTATTAAAAAAATATGTTAGATAAAATATGCAACTGTAAATACCATGGACTCTTTAGTTTTTCCTAAATTTAGTAATTATAAAATCTTAAATAATTATATGGAGGAGGCAACCCCATCAACAACGCACACTCGCTCACGTGGGATGCCTAAAAACAGTTTCAATCCTTTTCATTTGCCGCTCGTATGCCTTTCCAAGAAAGGGAAAACATGCAATATACCCCCTCATGCAAACATTGCAATTTTCTTTCATGGGCCTGAGAAAACCCATGGTGGCCATGACAAAGGAAGATGAACCTTAAATCGTTAAAGTTACATCCTGGTATTAAATTTGCATCTCTAGAATATCAAAGTTATATCACCACAATACTAAAAGTTACATCATTGATCCCAAAAAAAAAATTAAAAGTTACATCCCCATGACAGTGAAGTTATAACCGAACATTGCTAGAAAAAAAGTTACATCCGGCTAACAACAAAGTTACATCACCTTAATATTGAAGTTGCATCCCACAATATTGAAGTTAGATCACAACTATACTAAAAGTTATATCCGAATAACACTAAAGTTACATCCTTTAATACTGTAGTTGCATTTTGGGAGGTTATATCTCAACAACGCTAAATAGTTACGTCCCCATGACAACAATATCTAGATTTATCTATGCTTCAATGAAGCTACATATAATATATATATATATATATATATGTATATATATATATATATATAAATTAGATCCTACTACCAGGTGTAGCTACTCTTTTATATATATATATATATATATATATATATATATATATATATATATATATATATATATATATATATATATATATATATATATATATAATGTTCCATCTTCCTAGAAAAGTGGATTCGTTCCAGAAAGGTTCCGGAAGAAGTTAACCGTAAGTAAGAAGATTGTTTACGAAGAAACAACAAGAAAAATTCATATTCTGATACATAAGAGTTATATAGGAATCGAAATAGTCTTTTATTTTCTTTTTTCAAAATAAAAATGGATTTCATTGAAGTAATAAAACTATTCCAATTCGAATAATAGTTGAGAAAGAATCGCAATAAATGCAAAGATGGAACATCTTGGATCCAGTATTGAAGGATATATATATATATATATATATATATATATATATATATATATATATATATATATATATATATATATATATATATATATATATATATATATATTATAGGATCCATATAAATTTAGGAAAAACAAAAACATCTTATAATATAAAATAGATGTAGTCCCAAAGAGGGTCTTTTTTACGGGTCGGTCTAATGGATGCGTAATCGCGCGTCCTCAATGCCAGCGATCGGTTTTTTATGTCGGTACCCCTTTCTCTCTCTCACTCTCACACACATATATATATACACACACACATAAAGATAAAAAATATTCATAAAATAAAAAACATCACACCTTGCATCAATGCACTGGGCTAGCCCACCAAATCCCTATGCTGATGGCCCAATAAGCCTTCGTGGGCCGTGTTGGCGCGCCCCCTCCCCAAACAAGCGTTTGCTAAATAGGCTTTACCCATTTTTACTCACTTGGGCCATAAATTTGTGACATTTAGAATAAAATTTGGTCAAATTTTAAAATTTGAGCAACAATATTATATGAGATCAAGTTTTCAATATCTAGTAAGGTTATAATACCACGACAATTAATTTCAAGGAAAATATACTCATACAATTATTTCTTTCTAGACTAAGCATATGACAAGATACCAATGATACTTTTTCTAAAACAAGTTTGACTAATTTTGGTACTAAATGTCAAATATTTTTATTGGAATTACTTTAATTGATTTAATTATAATAGTGGTAAAAAATATTATTCTAAAACTACCGTTTAAAAATGTAAATATTTTTAAGGTTTGAATCTTACACCAAAATATAAATATTTCTAATACTATTCACATCACTGTATGTCTCGACAATCACTTAATGTTCAAAAATCTTCCCATACAAGTGGATAACCCCGCGCGTTGCCGTGTGAAGTAGATATGGTTACAGTGGGAAATTGATATATAAAGGACACTATTCTTAAAGGGTGTTTTTTAAAACACTAACTTATCATGTTAATCAATTGCATGAACAGTGAAAAATAGTTGAACAATGCAATGGTTAATCAGTGCGGATAAACAGTGCATGAACAGTGCGGAAAATGGTGAAAGTAGATGAATATTACGAATAAACAGTAGATGAACAGTCAACAGTAGAAGCTGCTGCGTGGCAGCTGGGTAGGGCTCTTCACAAAAACATTAATTTATTAGTCATATTAGGATAGGATTAATTTATTTGGACTCATTCTATATATATGTAATCCTTTCCTATCTCTTTCCCCATGTACTCCTATATATACCGGCCCCTCTATGCTCAATACAATAGATCCAATATTCGCAATATTCTTTCACTCCTCTACTATCCAACATGGTATCAGAGCGCACGATCTAGTCGCCGCTCTCATGCTTCCGCAGCCGCCGCCTCCGGGAGTAGCGATCTGATCTCCCGAGGGTGGCCACTGTTTTTTTCTTCGTTCTACTTCGTCGCTGAGAGATCGATCTTGATCTATCCATGTGGTCATTCTTCGTCAATTTTTCCTTCTCGATCGGTGATTGGGTTTGCATGGCCCACTGTCTCGTCGACATCTGCGCGTCTCCGACATCCGCATCGACTCTGCTTCGACTACATCATCTCGTCCCGCGCATCGATGGACTGATCACCCGTTCAAGCGCCCGACTACGATGATACCTTGCTGCCGATCGTCTTCAACTACGTGTCTACACAATCAAGCTTCTGGTTACCGCAACATCTCTCTCCTTGGGCCATAGTATCGCTGCCTGTGGTCCACCCATCCACTGGTTGTTGCAATGTTGAGAGACGCCCTCCTCATCATGGCTACATTACTCGTGGACTTCTCGCCGCTACATCGACATGGAGCTATAGTTGTGTTGTCCTCTCGGACTGCAGCCTCGCCGCTTTCGTCGTCTTCATCGCCGTTCGCGCATTGACAACCTCGTCATCCGCACTGGCCATTGTCAACCGCTCAGGGTCTTCTTCCTTTACTTCGAGCATTGTCACTGCATCTCCAAGTTACCATCATCGCTGCTCTAGGCTAGTGGTCCAGCTATCACTACATGGCTATCAACATTGTTGTCTAGGCCGTTGGTCCCTCTACTTCACTTCTTCTTTGTCCAGCATGTCTCATCGCCAACGTCGTCGTATCTTCCTCTACTACACTTCGTTCTTCTCTGGCAGCTGCATGCTACTCCGGCAATTCTCTCTCTACACCGGCTAGTCTTCTCTGACATTGGCGTATGATTCATGGTGGTCCCTTGCCTCGCCTGCGCGGTATTAGCAACACCGTTACACGTGTTCTTCCTGAGTTGTCCCCAGGTCTAGCAAACCCGGCGTGACATATCGTTCTTAACGGTTCGGCTACATCAACTCTTCAATGTCATCTTCCTCAACGACCACTGTGATTGTGTCACTGTCATCGTCTTCAGCTCATCCTCACGCACCTTGGTCCACGACGCCTTCCCATGCGTCCATGACCACTCTACTGCGCCCTATGTGCACCCTGTGGCTCGGCAACCTCGACATCAGCTTACCGACTTAGGCTACAATGATCATAGCTACTCTACGCACGGCTTCATCAACCATGGCTCTCTCGCACCCATCGCTTTGGCTACGTTAACAATGACACAAAGGGTTATCATCTGTATTGAGCACTCTTGTTGGTTTCTTCTATAGTCCAAGTGTCCGTGCTGCTCATGCTTGGAGTGCAGGAGGATGTTAGATGGTGTTTGGACCATCGAATATTTGGACGCTTATTATAAATAGTAAACGTAAACTATTAATAAAACCCACCCCTAATCTTGGACTAATTCGCGAGACGAATCTATTGAGCCTAATTAATCCATGATTAGCCTATGCGATGCTACAGTAAACATACTCTAATCATAGATTAATTAGACTTAAAAAATTCGTCTCATGAATTACCACTCATTTATGAAATTAGTTTTTTTATTAGTCTATATTTAATAATTCAAATTAATATCTAAACATCCGACATGAGGTTAAAAAGTTTAGCCCTATCTAAACAACCCCTTAGAGATATGGTAGTTAGAGTCATATTAGAACATGATTAATTTATTTGGACTCCTTTTATATCCCTAATCGTTTCTTATGTTGGCCGGTGTACTCTTATATATATACCGGCTGCCGCTCCTCTCCTAATCTACTATCCAACGCTCCTCGCCCTCGCCGCAAACAACCTTGCTCGCTTTTTTTCCCACCAAAAACCCTAGCCACTCCCAGATTCGTCGCCGCCGACGACGATGCCGCCCAAGGCGTCCAAGAAGGACGCCGCCCCCGCCGAGCGCCCCCTCCTCGGCCGCTTCTCCTCCCACCTCAAGATCGGAATCGTACGCCTCCCTCCCCTCAACTCCTCCCCCCAGCCACGCCCTCGGCGTCGGGGTTTGTGTTCCGTGATCGATCGGCTGGATCTCGCCGCTTTTCACGCAGGCGGTCATCCATGCGGATGCGCGGGTTATGGCTTACTGCTTCTGTGAGCTATGCTGCTTCGCGGGGATAGATATCTGTTTGGTTCTATGGCGTGGAGCGGAGCATGCCCCAACTCGAGGAACTGATTTTAGTTGGGTTCTCGGATTTTTGCCCCCCCCCCCCCCCCCGCCTGGTGGCCAGCGGGATTTGGTCGTTGCTTAGATTTTTGTTTAGGCTCGTCGGCTGTGCGCTTATATATAGATACGATTTGTTTTTTCTTTTTACCAGTGGCCGTGTATCTTACTGTGGTTTTAGTGGATGATGTGAATTACGCATACCGGATGTTGGACTTAGGACTCAGAATGGCGTGGTATTAGTTGAATGTAGCTTTAGTGGGCAACCATACGTTGTAGTTAATTTTGGAAGTATGCTATGTAAAAAACTGTCTACGCCAGATCTTTTATGCATATAATTGTCTAGGCGATCTCCTGCTACTCTGTGTAGTTATTTTTTCGGCTATAAGCATTATACCTGATGATAGATACCTATACCGTCCTACTAGTAGGTTGTTCCCAATGGAGGATGTGCCTTTGGGTGCTGATAGTTTGATATTGCTCAGACACCTGCTATTGATCAATGATGTCAAGCATTTTCTTTTTATGTTATATACCATCATATGTTTAAATTTGCTCATTGTTGATCAGCAAATGATTTGATAATTAATTATTCTGTGCATAGCTGCTTTTCCATTTTTTCGCCCAAGCATAATTATAGTTCCATTTTTAGTCTTTTGATTTATCCTGGGTGTGTCACCAGTTATCAGGACTTATCAAATTTTTTGTATTTATTATCTCTGCAGGTTGGGTTACCAAATGTTGGCAAATCCACCTTCTTTAACATAGTGACAAAGCTGTCTATCCCAGCCGAGAATTTCCCTTTCTGCACCATTGAACCAAATGAGGCACGGGTTAATGTTCCAGATGAGAGATTTGATTGGCTTTGCCAACTTCACAAGCCAAAGAATGAGGTTTGTTTCTTTTGATCTTTTCTTGACTAATTCTATATATAATGTGCAGCTACTTCTCTTGTATTTGAAGACAACAAGATGAGTTCTGAAAAACATTTGCAGGTGTGTGCATATCTGGAAATCAATGACATAGCTGGGCTTGTTAGAGGAGCCCATGCGGGGGAGGGTTTGGGCAATGCCTTCCTATCCCATATACGTGCTGTTGATGGAATTTTTCATGTATTGAGTATGTACCTGTTGCTTCTTGTTTTGATTTGATCTTGCATTTTAGAGCATCTAGCATACATCAGTCATGGTGTTGTTTCAACATGAAGCAAAGTAAACGTTGTGATTGTTCCAGTAAAAACTTGATGCTTGGATTCAAATCTTTTCGTTGCATTTATTTGTGTAATCAGTAATCACAAGGTCATGTACTTCATGAATGTTTCTTATGTTTTCAGGAGCATTTGAAGACAAAGAAGTTACTCATATTGATGATTCAGTGGATCCTGTTAGAGATTTGGAAACTATTGGCGAAGAGCTGAGACTCAAGGTTTTTATAGGGATGCTTGATTTGCATGTCAGTAATGCTTTGGCTAAACATTCTTTTAACTGTACTCTGTTGCATTTTCTTTTGCAGGATATAGAGTTTGTGCGTAACAAAATTGAGGACCTTGAGAAGTCAATGAAGAGAAGCAACGATAAGCAGCTGAAAATTGAGCATGAATTATGTGAGAAGGTGGGGGACCTGTTATAGCCATTACTTTGCTTTGCTAAATTTCTGTCTGTTAACAGTCTTGTATAATATTTTGAATTGTTCTTTTCTTCAGTGAGTGGCAATTTAAATTTGGATTTTCTTCCTAACAGGTCAAAGCCCATCTCGAAGATGGAAAAGATGTCCGCTTTGGAGATTGGAAAAGTGCTGACATTGAGATCTTGAATACCTTCCAGCTACTGACAGCTAAGCCGGTTGTCTATTTGGTATGTTTCTTTTCGGTCATTGGTATGACACACTAGTTCTTTCAACTGAGATTTAAACTCTACTGTTTCCATTCAGAGACCCATTAACAATGTCACAGCTTTGGTTCATTCTAAGGCCATGAATATTTTTGAATTTATATAATTATGCCCATGTATATTGCATATTTTTTCTGATTATCAAGTTAATGGTGGATTAATGTTGAACTTGCATGGTGGACTTTTTCTGCTGTACCCTGTTTGTTTGTCAGTCTACCACCTATCATGTAATGATTATTTTGAGGCATCATGCATATTCTATAACAGTTAATACTATTTTTCTTGTTTTATGTATGAGAGCTCTACATCATGTATTATTTTTCAGAGCATCAATCAAATAAAAGCCAAATAGTAATAATCGTGTAATTAGTTGTATATCCAGCTAAATGAACACAATTATTTCAGTTTTGACCTTTTTCTCAAAAAGTTGAAAGGGCGATGCTACCTTTCCTTGCATATGGCATTGTACAGACCAACTTTGTTTTTGAACATTGGAACTATCTATTGTTTAATGATTGTTAATTCACTTTTGTTTTTGCAGGTGAACATGAGTGAAAAGGATTACCAGAGGAAAAAGAACAAGTTCCTGCCTAAGATACATGCTTGGTACTGTTCTCTAGTATATATCAATTTTATCACGAGTGTATTAAGAAGTAAGAAAAAATAATGTGATCTGTTCATTTCCATTTTTGCAGGGTGCAAGAACATGGTGGTGAAACTATTATTCCTTTTAGCTGTGCTTTTGAAAGGAACCTAGCTGATATGCCGCAGGATGAAGCTGCTAAATATTGTGCTGAAAACCAAATAACAAGGCAAGCCATGTCACACTATTTTACCGTTAAACATGCTCTAGTGATTAGCTTAGTTGAAAGACAAGGTAAATTGTTGTGGATGTTATTTCCTGAGTGATGCAGTACTGCTTGTCTGGTTTTTTCCTTGGGTCACTACATGTGGTCATACTATCTATATGAAGATACATTATATGATTTTGTAAAATAAAGTAGTAATCAAAACTACAATAAAGCGGAAATAGTTTTTTTAATTGCATATTGTTTATCATATATTGTAGCTTCTTCTTTTGCATCATTCAAACTTTCAGATTTGTCATAAGCTGTAACTTGTCCCTCAACATTCTCTATTTTGTACCGCAGTGTGATCTCAAAAATTATCAAGACTGGTTTTGCAGCAATCCATCTTATATACTTTTTTACTGCTGGCCCTGATGAGGTATATTTCTTCGGTTCATGTGATGCTTATCTTTCTTCCACTATTTACTTGTTGGTCTAATATAATCCATCTTTTATTTCACATGCTGCTAAATGACAGTAGCACAGCTGCCTTTTAACAATTGCATTGTGCAATTTACTGTGCTTAGTTTTAAGTAATAGCTTCATAAATTGTTCAGATGCAAGTGAAGCAAAATTTTAGTTTTTATATATTTTGTTTTCACATTCAAGGTAGAAATGTTTGAATAAATTTTGCTGAATTATTGACAAGGGGAGATTCTCTGTTCAGGTAAGGTGCTGGCAGATCAGGCGCCAAACTAAAGCACCTCAAGCTGCTGGTACAATTCACACTGATTTTGAGAGAGGCTTCATATGCGCGGAGGTACTCATGCAGTATATACTAGTTAGAATATGACATGCTAACATGGCTCTATATCCTTGCAAACAATTGCACTATTAGAACACACAGGTAGCTGGTCCATATAATTCACTAGTTTTAACATACCTCGTTTTGTTACAGTTGTCCTCAACTTCACAGTACTCAATGGACGCATTGATTTAGATTTTCTTTTTATGTTACTTTGCTATGTTGATATAATTCTTTACTTAGATCTATGTTCGATAAATTTGATGGGGCTGGTCTAGTCCAGTAGTACTGTTCCTTTTAGCTTCATGTGCACATTTAAAACAGAAATATATAAAGTGCCATTTTTCTCTTGGATTAGGTAATGAAGTTTGAGGATCTAAAAGAACTGGGCAGTGAATCTGCTGTGAAGGTATGCAATGCATGTGCAACTACCAAAAATTGATATTGTTCAAGTCCCTGTTTCGATACGTACTTAAAATGAAGATACCCTTTACTGTGAATTGTAGGCTGCTGGAAAGTACAGGCAGGAAGGGAAGACCTACGTGGTACAGGACGGGGACATCATCTTCTTTAAATTTAACGTGTCTGGAGGTGGAAAGAAGTGATTTACTGTTTGAAGGACGTTCAACGGAGTGGCCTGCACTTAGTTTTGGAGTTCTACACATCTATCTTTGTAGCAATAACAAGTTATGATTCGATATTTTGTACCATGAGGACATAAATTATCCAGGGATTGTATAATGAGCCTTCAAAGTTCAAAATCATTGGGAAAAAATGTACGGTCTTGCAATCCAGTATCTTGGCATGTTTTTGTCTTGTCTTAGTCCACCTGTAATTCCAATGGTTAAGGTGTTTTGGAAACAAAGACTTATTTTTAGTCCTTGTCATATTGGATGTTTGGGTGCTAATTTGAATTATTAAATAGACTAATTACAAAACTTATTTCATAACCTTAGATTAATTCACGAGACGAATCTATTGAGCCTAATAAATCCTATTGAGCCTAATAAATCCATGATTAGCCTATGTGATGTTACAATAAGCATTTGCTAGTTGTAGATTAATTAGGCTTAAAAAATTCGTCTGGTGGATTAGCTCTTATTTATGAAATTAGTTTCTTATTAGTCTATGTTTAATACTTTAAATTAGTGTCCAAATATTCGATGTGAGATAGATTAAAAAAATTTAGCCTCGTCTAAACACCTTCCTGCAAAGTTTTGTGGTACTCCCAGACTCGCTGTTGTGCTCTCAACTGTGGTATGTGGGCCAATACAAATAGTTGATTTCTGCACATGTTTTATGCATTATTTTTTGCTACTAGCATAATACCTGCTTGTTGCAAAGGGCTCTAAATAATATTCATTGACATAAATTAAAATCCTAAACCATATATGCGTAAAATGATGAAGGATATACAATCTTAGAAAAGTGACATGAAATTACTAATGAGTTTAGGCAGCAATATTTCAATATCATATAAACAAATTTCCCTAATGTTTCCATTTAGCTACAAATCCCTTGCCCCAATGTCTTACCATCCGCATCAGAGCACCACCATGGAGAAGCCAACTGCTGCCGCAATGCCCACACCACCGCAGCCATGGCCACCATCACCATGGCCTCCTAGAGGTAGACGACGGTAGCAGCTTGAGAACCCCCCTAGGTTGAGCGTATAGTTGATATGAATTCGGATTGTAAACCACTGTAAAACGAGATTTTGATTCAAAACTGAATGTGGTGATTAAATTTCTTTTTCAATCTGAGACTGATTGTTGCCACAAATTGAAGATTGTAACTGCACAATTTGTTATTGTCATGTCAATATAGTCTAAGAGATTGAAACTTCAGTCTAAGAGAGCTTGAGAATGTCAGTTGTGTTGCTGCACTAACATAAAAGTGAAATGCTTGTGCAGTGCACATTGATTGTTAGAATCGGTTGCTTTGACTGGACATGTGATTGTTTAACATTTATACTGATTTAGTCCTAGAATATTTGGACAGGTAATTATTGAACATATATCTATACATCATTGCGTGCTGCAATTTGAGAGCATAAATAAACATAGAAAAACGATCGAATAGAACTTATATACTGCTTCCTTGCAAAATGACAAAAGATAGCCGAGTTCATACTCACTAAACTCAGAATTGTCTAAAAACAAACGTCCTTCACCAGGATCTAACCAAAATAAAATGAACGAAGGGATCCACGTACTGAAAAGTGAGCAGGCGTGTCGCTCCCCCTAGGGCAGCATGGGCGATGACCAAAGAACCGCTGCCCCCACCCCTCTGCCCTATCCTCCCTGCCTCGCGAGGAATTTGTCATTTTAGCCGTGAAACTGAACGGTTTCACTCAAATGGTCATGAAACTGTGGATTTCTCTAAAATAGTCTTGTATCCAATGACAATCCTTTAAAATGACCATACATATTGTTTGAATTACATATTTTCTTCTTAGAAGGACTAACCTGCTCCTAACTTGCTCCAACATATGATGGATGTTAATTCTTGTCATATGTTGGTGTATTGGTGGATGACACAAGAAAAAAAAACAAGAATTTAGTAAGTTTGATATCTAAACAAGAATTCAATAAGATTTGTGTCCATCTCTTTCGGTATGTATTAGACTATGTATTCGTATTCGTAGATGGAACAAGAATTTCATAAAGGTGATCTCCGTCTGTTTCAGCTTGTGCTAGATTGCGTGGATGAAACAACAATTTCGTAATTAAGGTTGGTCTCCATCTCTTTCAGTTCAGCCTGTGTTAGGCAGTGTATTAATGGATACGTGTACCATATAAAACTGCTAAAAAGAGTGCCGTTCAGGTTGCCTGGCGACGCAGGGATTTTCATGTCTCTTTTCACCTCCGAATTGCACCCCAACATTATTGTTTCTACTTGCGCTTATAAGACAAAATTTAAATTGTTAACTTAAATTTAGAGTTAATTTTAGGTTTTTCGATGAAATTTATTTTTTAATCTTAGTTTTTAGGTCACTCTAAATACGTATATAAAAATTTTATTCACAGATTATTTTACATATACAACGAGCCAAAGAATCATCCCCTTAGATCTACTGTGCTTCTTTTCACCAAATAGAGTAAGGCTTTATAAATTTAGAATTTTTAAGATACACTCGAATAATTTTAAGCCGTTTGTTGATTTGGATTTAACGGATTTGATTTTATTATATTTTATCGATAGTATGTGTAGTAGAAATTTTATAATAGCTAGTAAAATTGAAACTAAATATATAACATTAGATAAATTTGTATCTCATATATCATGTTAATATAGATGAGTTGATAAATATATTTTATCAAGTTTTAAATAAAATATTTAATATACTTAAAAATACATAGTTATATTTAAATTTGCTACAGTACTACTGCTAGCAGTAGAATGTACCTTAACTTTTTATCACTTTTTTACCAGGTGCATTTAATCTCTCTCACATGAGTCACGTCACTATGTAAAAGTACGGTGTCAAATCTATTACCACTCATCCGTAAAAATATTAAAATTTTTCAAAACTTAGCGGACCTTCTTGTGGCGGGACATTTAATTATTTATCACTGCTACAATAATTGATTAAAAATTTATCATCCAATATGTCAATGACACGCGGGTTCTTAGCCAATGGTGACGAGGTGATGTTTGGTTTCATTGTAAGAGTATCGTAATAAAAAAAGATATACCATCGCAATTACGAGGAAGAAAAACTAAGCAAGGCACATTAATTAGCCGGTGCAATTATATCTTCGTTTTAATTATGTCAGGGTCAAGAGCATGGGCACAGCTGACAGTGAGACGGCAAGAGCATGGGTCTGCTGAAACGAATGACGAGAGTATGCGAAAGAAAATGAATGGACGCAAGTCGCTGTGCTTCATCCTATTATTATTATATGGCTAATTCCACGGCAACTGTTTGACCTCTTTCACTAATCAATAGGCCTACCGACGTGCTTGGTTACTGCATGTTTAGTCTACTAGAACATCTTCGTCAGATTTTCTATCTCATCCTTTATAAATATAAAATAAAGGATAAAAGTATAGTTCCAACAGAATATCTAATTTTTTATTTTTAGATGTCATCTATATCAGGAGAAAAACTCTATATTTAGATGTTCTCTCCATCCTTCAACAGATATGGAGAATGTTGGATGGTCTGCTAGAGTAAAAAATATATGAATGATAAAATTGTTTTAGATAATCATCTAAATAAAGATATGAATAACCAACTTTAGATGAGTTGTTGGGATGCTCTTATCAACTCTTATCTAATCCATGTTAGCATCATTTATAATGATACGCACATAAAGGTACAATCAAGTATGGTTTCTTCGTTAATGCGATAAAATATTTTTTTATCACAATAGTTTACTTTTTATTTACACTCATGCAAGAAAGCTTACTTTAACAAATACTAAGAGTTGACTGTAAGCCGTTGTCATGCATAACAACAGCTTTTCTTTAACAACAGCTTTTCTTTAACAACAGCTTTTCTTTCTCCTTCTCTCTTTTCTTCACATTACCAAATATACTTATGTGGTAATTGAGAGAGCCAGCTAATAAGCATATTTGTACGCGCTGTTATAAGGGCCTCCTAGAAATTGGGGCCGTGTGTACTCATGTGTGTCAAACGTCCACGGAGACAACCCTGCATGTCCTTCCGTTTCACTCACTTTGTGCTTATTTTAGAAAGAAATATAGAAAATTGTGTCAACATTTACAACACGACGTCATTAAATTCTATTTTTTTAGTATATTTAATTTGTGGTAAATGTTGATATACTTTTTATAAAATTTGTTAAACTTAGAGTATTTTGACTTAAGACAAATTCAAAATGTTGTTTGGCTTTTTTTGTGACCTTTTGAGTTTTGCAAGAGTACGATATTAGAAATGTGGGTGAAATTAAATATAAAGAATAATTGTGATCGGTTCTAACGAGAGAAAAGATGTAAATGAAACTAAATGGCAAATGACTGTGACTGTACACCCTCTGTTTTTTTTGCCGTTGACTTAATCATTCATCTTCTTTAAAAATTATATAATTATTAATTATTTTATTATGATTTGATTTATTATTTAACAAACTTTAAGAATGAGTCATAGTTTTATATATTTGCACAATAATTTTAAATCAGATGAGTGATCAAACATAAATTTAAATAATAATAATTTTATATAAAAAAACTAGAGAGGGTATTTGTGTGGATGTAAGTGGATCCGAGTAGCTAGCTAGCTACTCCCTCCGTCCCTAAATATTTGACGTCGTTAACTTTTTTATACACGTTTAAGTATTCATCTTATTAAAAAAATTACATAATTATTAATTATTTTTATATCATTTTATTTATTGTTAAATATATTTTATGCATATACATAGCTTTACATATTTTTTAAAAAAATTGAATAAGACGAATGGTCAAAATAAAAAAGTCAATTGCGTCAAATATATTTAGTAAGGGAGGCACTAACAAGCTTGCAGCAGTCGATTGCATATATGGTCCCGAAACATTATGCTTTTCTCCACATTACGCAACTAAATTCGATGAGTGATCATGTGTATTGTACTGTACATTTACTACACGCAACGTGCCTAGCGCTGCTACACAAGTGCCGGTTCCAAAACCTCATCTATCTATACCGTTCTATATTTGTGGCATTGATCGACGAGGGATACTCATCGTTAGTGGATCGATCTGTAATTAACCGGGACTAATGGCCTTTGACAAGTAAAAATCGACTCAGCTAGTGGATCGCAAAATCGATCTAATGATCACGCTATGTTCAACTTCATCAACCATTGATTCCATTACACATGGATCAGACTAGGAAAAAGATCAATAGAAAAGCTAATTAACTAGCTTCAAAATCTTTTTATGTCACTAATTAAGAGCTAACATAGAGTTAATTTGTACAATAAATTATACATAAACATATGTTACATCATTAATGCATGGTTCATCTCTCATACACATATTGTTTTGGAGCTTGTGTTGCAGCTGTTTATAAATTTGTAGCCCTTTTTTCTTATCTCTCCTTTGCTCTCTCCTCCACTTAAGTATAAATTAATATGACGTGATAATTTTTAAAACCCACTTACATCACCTATTATACTTGCTCTAAGAGTATTAGACTTAACTTAATATGCATAACCACCAGGTTCTATGAGCTAGCAGAACTACAGACACCAGGACTCACCATTATCATTCGCACTATAACAAGAAAACCAAAAACAACTTCAGGTTGATTGTCTAGGTGTTTTACGAAAAAAGCCAAACGATATATTTATAAACAAAAAATAATTTATGATTACAAATTTTATATACGTATTCTTAGTGATCTCAAAGCCAATATTAGAAATGAATTTGGTGAAAAAACCCTAAAATCAACTCCAAATTCAAAGTTAAAAATTTAAATTTTAGCTTATAAACATAAGCAAAAATGAAAAGATAGGATTGTCAGATTGTACTCACTTTTGTCGTCCAGGTGAAGGGCCTTAGGAGGTAGAGGAATAAGTCGCCACCACTATCGTACTGAGGGAGAGGAAGATACATGATGCACCCATCGTGTCCATATCCAGACCCATCGTGTCCACTTTCGCTGTCACACTAGAGAAGAAGCTAGATTAAGTCGTTGTTGCCAACACATGCATGTGAGGACGAAGAGAAAGTGTGGGGCTAGAAGTGATTACTGTCACACCAGATAAAGCTGCCACCACAGCGAGCCGCCTCGTGTAGTCGCTGCCACATTTGCACCTTAGAGTTTCTGTTGTGCCCGCCACCGCCTCATTTAGTATTTGCCGGCCTCCATCATGTGGTGGATGAGATAGTGTGGGGCTAGATCTGGCAGCCTCCTAGCTCCTCGCCGCTTGATTCAGTGAAAAGGAGCTCAGGGGCCGCCTGATCTACCCCGCTTCGCTTGTGTCGCCGCCTCTAGTGCCCTTGCATGTAAGAGGGAGAGGCGAGAGTCATTATAGTTGGGAGTCAAGAGTAATTACTACTCTCTTGCCACCTAGACCATCTATCATGGTGGTTGGGAGTAGTTACTGTTCATTGTTCTAATATAATGAAAGGGGGCTGAAGCTACATCTAGTTTATTCAAACACTTATAATATCATTTGCTGCAAATGTAAACACGCAAACCACATCAAAACTAATTCAATGGATGAATGCAATCACTTGATGGTTGCGTTTTGCATTGCAACCAAGCCTTAGGCCTCATTCAACACCACCAGTTAGTTAATTAAGCCCCTCTCGTTTTCAGCGTGCACACTTACCGAATGCTAAACGATGTATTTTTTGCAAATGTTTTCTATAGGAAAGTTGTTTTAAAAATTATATTAATCTATTTATATTTTTAATAATTAATAATTAATTATGTACTAATTTATTACTACGTTTTCCGTGCCAGGGCACTTATGCCCCCACGCCGAATGCGGCCTTAATAAGCTATCTTCTCTTATACGATGATCATTTTAGAGATGATCATAAGCAACATCAACACTTTTATTTTTTTATTTCATTTTAGAGATAATCATAAGCAACATCAACACTTTTTTCCAGATTAACAAAAAAAATAATTCAGGTTTTGTATACTGTATTAACTTGCAAAAACTGACTTGGAAATAATGCAAGCCAATTAACCGTTACTCCGTTCCATTGAATTAACAAGAAGTTCTTACCACACAATATATTACAGGGCTATGATTTAGCACACCAATTACAACTCAAATTTTTCTGACCGCTGGTAGTAATATAATATAATAACATAACTAATTACTTTTAATTAGAGGGTAACTAAATTAACTTAAGTAACTTAGGGCAGAATAACACTGACGTGCCTATCAAAGATCCAATTAATCGGGATGCTAATGGGCTTCTTCTGGGCCCTATCACGGGCCTTCTCCTTCATCCTCCGGATCTTCTGTGGCAGCGCGCACACGTAGTCCCGCGCGCGCCGCCCCTCGCCGGAGAGCCCCGCCGCGAGCTCCTCCACGCGCCACTCCCGTATCAGGTGGTCCAGGATGGCACAGTAGTCGAAGACCGTGTACGTGCCGGACTGCTCGGCGAGGGACACGACGCAGGCGTAGAGGTCGTCGTGGCGGCCGTCGGCGATGGGCGAGGTGGGCATGGCGACCCCGCGGCGCAGCATGTACGCCAGCGCGCGCACGCCGGCGTCCGGGTCGGCCTCGAAGAGCTTGGAGACGATGCGGGTATAGGCGGCCTCGTGCCGCTTCTCGTCGGCGGCGACGGTCCCGCAGATGCGCGCGAGCGCGGCGTCGCCGTGGCCGCGGGCGCCCACCAGCCGGGCGGTGTTGCCGTGGGCGACGGCGGTGGCGCGCTCCTGGAACGCCGTGTAGATGAAGGCGTGGTACGGGCTGCACGGCGGGTCGACGGCCATGCCGGAGCGGATGAGGCGGTGCACGGTGCGCTCCACCTCGGCCATGTCGAACCGGCCGGAGAGGTACATGTACCGGCTGAGCACGTCGCCGTGGCGGTTCTCCTCCGCCGACCACCCGCGTATCCACCGCGCCCACGCGGCGCCGTCGGCGCCGGTGCGGTCGCCGACGGCCTCGAGTCGGTTCAGCGAGCTCTGGTACGTGGGCAGCGCCTCCTCCGTCACCATGTTCGCCACCAGGCACACCAGGAGCAGGTCCGGCACGCCGGCCGCCCGCTCCCGCAGCTCGACGCACGCCGCGTGGAAGCCCTCGGCGCCGAGCTCCGCCGGGTCGGGGAGCAGGTCCGACGGCTGCCACGCCGCCTCCACCGGCTTGAGCAGCGGCAGCACGTGCTCCTCCACCCACGGCTCCATCTGCGTCAGCACCTCCAGCTTCTCCGGCGCCAGGTAGCTCCGCCACTCCGCCTCCTCCTCCTCCCGCTGACGCACCACGGCCGCCGCCATGATCGCACTGCCACTAACAGCAGCAGAAGTACTCCTGCACTTCGTCCTGCATTGCACGAGCATCACAAACTCATAATAAACGAACACACGATAAATACAAATTTAAATTTATCATTCGTTTAGCTTAAATCTGTTTTGGATTAACACACGATCGATGGACGTACCAATGGCTGCTGCTCGTGGTGATTTGCATACCGATATTGTTTAGGGTTCTTGTTGATGGTTTGGAGCCAGGTATAGTTGCTAATGGCATCGCTGCTGGTGGTGACATGATGCAGAGATCGATCGAATTAGCCAGAAGAGAGTGGAGATCGAGCTGCACTAGTTAAGTGTTAAGTTGTGAGTGAGATAACGTGAATGTTTTGAGCAGGTCGAAGGCTGGTGTTGCTTACTTATAGGCACATAAATTGCTTGCAGTTACTCCACTCTACCAGTTGGTTGCGTACGTGGCTATGTGTCACATCGAGTTCAGTTATGACCATAGCAATAAAAGAAGTGTAGATGCTCCCCCTCTCTTATTTTTCTTATTCGACATCATTAATGATTCTTAGGGGGTGTTTAGTCGGTGAAATGAAAATTTTTGCATGTCACATCAGACGTTTGATCGGATGTCGGAAGGGGTTTTTGGACACGAATGAAAAAACGAATTTCACAGCTGGCGTGGAAACCGCGAGGCGAATCTTTTGAGTCTAATTAGTCTGTCATTAGCGCATGTGGGTTACTATAGCACTTATGGCTAATCATGTATTAATTAGACTCAAAAGATTCCTCTCACGATTTCTCACATAACTGTGCAATTAGTTTTTCATTTTATCATTGTTTAATACTCTATTTAGGTGTCTAAAGATTCGATGTGATGTTTTTGGGTGAAAATTTTTGGGAACTAAACAGCCCCTTATATAGGTATGAGTGACTATGTATGTAACGAAAGTTATGCAATTAACTTTCGGATATATGTTTGACCATACTTTTTATCTAAAAATATATATAATTATTAAATACTACTTCCTCGATTCCCTTGTAGTATCGAACGTCGTTGACCTGGTGGTGATTGCTTAGTTTTTTTAAGGGAAAAATAATATATTTACATATGAGAATTAGTTTATAAATAAAACTTTTATATACATATTTTTAGCGATCAATAAGTCAAGGTTGAAGAATAAACTACAATAAAAAGCATCAAAATCAACTTTAAATTTAAGACTGAAAATACGAATTTTGGCTTATAAGCATATATAAGTAGAAGCGAAAAGTTGAGACTGCTAGATAATTGTGTGTAACCACCTCTCTTATTAGAAAATAACTATTATTTATTTTGTTGGGATTAGTTTCATCATTAAGATACGTTAAGCTTGATCTATGTCCCTACATATTTGCAAAATAATTTAAATAAGATAAGTTATCAAACAAATATAGGTAAAAGCAAATGACATCAAACATAAAAATCTGATGGGAGTAGCAAGTAATTTCACCGAAATCACCACTACTATATACTCAGTATTTTGCTATGGACTACTGACATTTTATGTATAAACTGACTTTCGGTTCCATCCCTGCTTCCCCAAAAAGGTTTTAAATTGGCGTTACTAAACCTGAGGGATACTGATAAGTCTTTGTAATTAATTGTTTAACAACTAGTAAACATTTCGTACAGCACTTGCGATGCTAAAATACCAGTCATCACACGCATTAGCTGAGCTATCAAACTATTAGGCCCATTACACTACCACAATCCAGAATTCGATCAATTCGTTGTGGTGCCGTGCGAACCAAAATGATCCTCATTAATTTCCTTGGCAGTAGTTGCAGCCTAGAAAACTATCGCCGGTGGTTCACTGCTACTCCAAAATGATCCTCACGTGGAGTAAGAAATTTTTATTTGCGTGGGGTGGAAATAGGCAAACGACATATTTATAAATAATTTGTGAATAAAAATTTTATATATGTATTCTTAGCGATCTAAAAACCAATGTAGAAAAATAAACTTTGGTTAAAAACCCTAAAATCAACTCCAAATTTAAAGTTAAAAATTTAAATTTTAACTTATAAGTATAAGTAGAAGAAAAAGATAGGTGTTGCAGTCGATCTATTCGTGAGTGTTTTAGTGTGGCAGCTCACCAACACGAAGTCTTTTATGGATGGTTTCGGCAATTTTCAAGGCATTTTTGGTACAGTACTGGGGCTACCTCAGCCTACCAAAATGCTTTCTAATAGCGAGGGTCGACTCTTATTTGTTGATTTTAAGTAAGTCACGTTTGATTATTCGTTTTATTTAAAAAATACATGACTATTTATTATTTTGTTATAATTATTATTACTAAAAACACTTTAAACCTGACATATAATTTTGTATATGGTGCTTGACGTCACATCTCCAACAGGGCAGTGATGAGCACGAGGAGGAGGTGCTCACTCTCCTTGATCTAGCGATGCAATGACAGGCTTGAGGAGGTCCTTTGCTCTTTCCTTTCTTTTTTCTTACTGCTTAGATTAGTGAGGTTTGTTTGGAATTTGTGATGGTTGCAGCTTGTCGGAGGATTGGGTTCTAGATGGATTTGTAATTGCAGGGTTATATATTTAGGGGGTTAGAATATATCTGGGGTTAATTTGTTCATCAACCCCGTCGACAATCTTGGGTTGGAGGGGTGGAGGTTAGGATTTGGGGTTTCGATCTCCGCTTGATGCTGGATTTGAAACAATTGGCTTTAGCACTTTTTTTTTTGGCTCATGAATATTATCAGGTCGGTTGTGTGACATCCAGCTCTGATTAGGCATGGTCATCAACGCCGAAAGTTCGTGGATTCAACACAGATGTGAGTTCCCAATAAAGTAGTATTGACGGTATCTTCTATTGCAGTGACATGAGCACTTAAGGGAGATGAGATATGCCATTTCACATGTTCCAAAAGGTGTAGATATATTTGTCCCCTAAACATTAGAAGTATATGATATATTTGTCCCCTAAACATTAGAAGTAGTCATTACGAAAAGGGTATTAATATTGGGATACATTTTTACTGTCTTTTTAATGCATTAAACTAATCAAACAAATATATTTGTCCCCTAAACATTAGAAGTATATGACAAATTGTGTATAATATCCGTCAAGAAATAAAGAGAAAACTAATGTTTCACTAGAAGACACCCGTGGTATGCTCATCTTGCATATGAATGGTTGGTAATAATTGAAGATGGCCGGCCGGCGACATGCATGCGGCACTGCATGTTACTACATAAAAATACCCCCTCCAGAATAGGGATGGCAATTATACCCGTATATCCGTTTACCCGCGGATAAAAACCCTAACAGGGTCGGGTTTGTTTTCTATTTAATACCCGCGGGTATTTAATTGGGTCAAAACTAGTACCCAACGGGTAAACAGGTACGAGTATGGGTGCCTACCCATACCCGCTTTACCCGTTTACCCGTTTATGGGAATGACAGGTGGGCCCAGCTACCCATATATATATATATAGAAAATTTTAGGGTTTCCATCCCCTAGTTAAATCCCCAATCTACTCCACTCATACAGCTAGCCGCCGCCCTTACTTCCTCCCCCTCGATCTCCTTGTCGCCGGTGCCGCCGGGCTGCCTGCGCCCCGTCCCCTCGACACTGCCAGGCCGCCGGTGCTCCATCCCGTCAACGCTGCCGCCCAACAACGACGATGATGTCGTCGAAGATCTGATGCTACCGCCCGACGCCGGTCGAGTCCGCCGGCCCCGTCCCCGCCGACGTCGGTGTCCGAAGCCGCCGCCCCCGTCCCCGTCCCCATCCCCGCTGATGCTGCCCCGTCCTCAACGATGCCGACGTCCGACTCCGCCCTCGTCCCGGTCTGGCGCCCCCATGCGACACCATCGTCGCCCCAGTTCGGCGCCCTCATCCGACATCGCCCCCATCCTCGCCGTTGCCGACTCGCTGCCCCTTCCGACCCTATTATCACTTTCATTTTGATGTTGTCGTTGCCCCATACGCGTTGATCTCCCGCACTTGCTCTCTTCTAGAATCCACTGCCTTATTGTACAAATTTCTTTGCTATTGTGTTCATCTTCTCTGTTCGGTTTTGAGGCTTCTATGTTGCCTTTGCGTTGTCGGGTAAACGGGTATTTTCACGGGTATAGGCACCCGCGGGCGGCGGGTATGGGTAGAGTTTTTTACCCGTAATGTGGTAACGAGTATACCCGCGGACGTGATTTTTCTCACGGGTACGAGTATGGGTAGGCAATACCCGTACCTGTCATACCCGATTGCCATCCCTACTTCAGAATACTCATAATAGCATAGTTGAGTTTAATTTGACAAACATTAAACAAAAACTCAGGTAACTATCATTTATATATCTTATTATGATTAGACTTATTACTAAATTTATTTTATTTTCAATTTATATCATCGTGGTATACTAAATTTTTTAGAAAGAGAAATGATTAAACATGAAAAAAAAATCAACGATTCATCTAATAAAACACAGAGAGACAAGTACTGCACACGGTGGCATGCATGAATTAATGCAGGCATGCATATGACCACGTGAAACACTTCAACCAATGCTCTGCCATATATTGTCACGACATCTACATCAATCGTGGACGGACCATTGAGTTGCATCATCGAGCAGAGAAAGTAATATTGCATGCTACATTCATGGAGCAACAGATCTAGGCAGAGACCATTGCTGGGAGGACGATATTATTAATAGTTCACCAACACGACGACAAGCTAGATAGGCTCCTTGTTTGAGATAGATTAATTAGTTATCGTGGATATTATCAATGTATTAGAACAAAGTTTTGTGAGAAAACATATTTTTCAAAACGTGGAGCAAACAATCCGTTTTAGTAATCCGGTGAATATGTTAAAAAGGAGTACGCACGTATCATTTCACATGTCAGTTTGATTAAAGTATATATAGCTGTTGCTTCTATATTATTGTTATTTGAGTCCATATATAATGTTGTAATTTAATTACTTCCTTTTTTCCTTCCTTCCAAATCGTAATTAATTTAACATATGTAGCTGGTTATTAGCACAATGAAGAGAGAGCTAGCTAGCTAACTTGATTAATCTGCCAGCACAATTAATATATATATCTCCAGCAGAGAAAATATGGCTTTACAAGCAATTGATGCTCTTTATGGCATGGTGTTGGATATGAATTTGAGCAATATTAATTTACATCTGTGTCCGCAGTGGAACTATTTTTTTTTTTGTAAGAGATTCAATTCGATCGATCGAAATGTCTGATGCAACTATTCAAGCAAGCCATGTGTTATTATGGCCGCAGGGCACAGACCCGTACCTACGTATCGAAGAGAAAAACAAAAATGAAAAAACTAGTTCTAGATTAAGAATCAGTATCTTCATGTAAAACAAGACTAAAATTGTGAGAGATGAGTGGACCATGTGATAACAAAGATATAAAAGTTATAACGTGGAAGATATTTTCTTGACACGATATCCTAAAATATTGAAACCACGATAGTTTCTAGTATTAGTATTAGAAGTGCCCTCAACATGCATAGCATTAGTATCGAGAACACGTTACTGAGACTCTGGATCTTGGAGCTGTAGCTAGCATGCTAGCTTTGCAGCAGTTACTCTTGATTGCTCGATGAATGAATCATCAATGCATGTGTTGGACTGTTGGTTGCTCATACGATTTCACTACTGTTAAAAAGAAAAAAAAAACCTATTTTTACAGACTGACAACAGAAACACCCGCCTGCAATAATTGAATTTTCACGTACCATCGTTTAAGAGACCCATATGTGGAATATGTTTCTTTTGCAGGGGGCCGCATACAAAAATTTGATTTTTTTTTTGGCGGTCAGCAAAGAGTGTTGTCCGTAAAAAAAGATTACGGTGTTTTAACTGACCGTGCTCATAATTATCTAAATGGGTAATCGTTTTGACTTGAGCCAAACGAACATATTTAAAAAAAAATTAATAAAGTATTAATATATATATTGACTAAAAAAGGTTAAAAAAAGCTATGATAAAAACACCAAATTAACTTCAAATTTAAGATCATAAATTTAAATTTTATCGGATAAACCAGAAGCTAAACAATGAGCCCACGTTCGCTCGGACGGGGAAATGAGTTAGTTATCCAGCGGGGAAAATGTAGTAATAAATTAGTACATAATTAATTAATTATTAATTATTTAAAATATAAGATAAAATAAACATGATTTTTAAAACAACTTTCCTATAGAAATTTTTCTTTAAGAATACACCGTTTAGCAGTTCCGGAAGCGTGCGAGCGAAAAACAAGGAGATTTATATAACTTGCTGCCGGTGCTGAACGTACGCGGCCTGAATCGCGAGTGTGCACGACTCTAGAGAGATCGTGGGCCCAAATCTGATACCACTTGTTGGTCTAAAACCGGGAGAGGCTAGCCTAACCTGGAGAAAACTTTTCTAAACCCCAAAAGCTAGCTTTTGAGGCGAGTGACTCAGCCCGTTTTAAGTTGATACCAACTCTTTCTAAACCTTGTAACATAGGACTATTCCCAACACTCTCTTTCCACCGCCGCTTCCGACACCAGCAGCCCAACTCCACCGCAGGAGCACGCGAGTGGAGGATGCGCGCGCGAGGCTGCCATGGTGAGCGGCTCAGCAACGGCGATATCCACAGCTCAGCCATGGTAGTGGCAAGGAAGGCTGGATCTGCCTCCTCGATCGATCGATCCTCCAGCTGCTAGAGTGGCTCTCTTCCCTGTAATGGCTAGCTTGTCACGTTGTGATGGATTTGGTTCGTTTCTTGATTATGACGGATGCATTGTGATCGTGATGTTTTATTTTGCATTTTTTTCTTGATTTTTGGTGTGGTTGTGGCTGTCATTGTGATCTATGCAGCGTGTGTTCGATCACCTGTTGATTGCAGCGAGTGAGGGAAACAACTATGTAGATATGTGGGTTTTGATTGAACCAACCATGCACCACTAGTCAAAATTGGGAACCACATCACATGATCAGAGAGAGGCCTGACTCACGAGTCCTTCGTTGAGGAAGATAATATCCATCCAAATTAGGCGAAGTGAGGATGGTTACCACATCGGCAATGGCGATGACATGATGGTCGATCCAGTTAACTTGCGCGTGCTAGCTGGGGCAAGCCACGGCGGCTAGCTTCTTCACCTGATCGTGCAGTTCAGTGTTCATGCGGTGGTTGATTTGGCGAGGAAGAGCATGTACTAACTTCACCTTGTTGTTGGAGGTGCATGGGGTTTTTTTTAGAGGAAAGGCTCACGGCCCTGCTTTTTAAAAGCAAATATAAAGTTTTTCTGGGGACGTCAGCTTACAAAAGTCAGACTCAGACAACAACTATCATAAAAACTCACAGGAAGAGCTCAGGCCAAAACAGGAGCTAGTAACAACGACCACTAAACATCCAAAACAGACTAAAACTAGAAGCAGAAAACAAACTAAAACTAGGCCACACCCCTCCTCGGACTTAACTTGTAAACCCCCTCCAGAAACTTCATCCTCACTTCAGTCACTTGCGACTCTTCATCCCGCCTTGCTAAGCTGCTCCACTGCGCCAAAAAGGAAATTCCTGGCACCATTTGCCAACCCAAAATATCTCTGCAAACACACCAAACAAACCTAGAGACAGGACAGCAGAAAATTAGATACTAAGGTGATTCAATCTCTCCACAAAGCTTACAAAGCTCAGAGCCATCCCACTGTTTATCTTTCAAAGTTTTCGTCGCCTGAATCCTATCTCTCAACAACAGCCAAATAAAATGTTTTTTCAAAGGGATAGGAGCATCCCACATAATCTCCATTCTCTTATCTACCACACCTCTGAAAGATAGAAACCGATAAAGAGATTTAGAAGAGAACACATTTTTCTTCTCCAAATCCCACATTATAACATCTCAATTGTGGTGATTTGGTAGCTTGCAGTAGACTTCCAGTCGATCTCGATTTGGCAATGATTTTGTCCATTTCGCTATACAATGTAACACCAAAGGTTCTGATCGAGTTCGAATCTCCTATGTAGTGAATTTCATATCAGATTATTTGAGGTGCTAGTTTCATACTTAGGCTAAGCTCCCAATTTAAAAAGGTTGTATATATCTGACTGGACACAAGGCCAGGTAAAAATACCCCTATGTTAAAAAAATTAAGAAAAAATTATAGGTGACGTGGGGCAGATATGACTAAAAGGATAGATTTTTCATTTTTACCCTCTGTTAAAGTACTGATTCATTTTTACCCTTTCGCTTTTTCATGCAGCATAAGAAAAAAGATAAAGCCTACGATAGTGGGTAAACAGCATCAGAGTAACTAATGAGAACTATTCATTTGTAAGATGCAAAGTTTTAGGGCTTTAGAAGTAACTTTCCATTCACATGCTTCACAAGTAACTTGCCATAAATTTGTTTTATATTAAGCACTGATCCATTTTTCACTTTTACTTTTTTTCATGTAGTATGAGAAAATAAGACACAACACGTGATGAATTGTAAATAACATTAATGGAGTAACTAATGAGAACTAATAATTTATAAGATGCAAAGTTTTATGGCTTTAGAAGTAAGTTTAACAATTTTTAAAAGGAACTTCAATGTTAATTAATGGGAATTAACTTTCACATGGTTCAGAAGTAACTTACTATAAATTTGTTTTACGCATTGGTTCATTTTTTTCCTTTCACCTTTTTTCATGTAGTATGAGAAAAGAAGATGAAACAGGTGATGAATATTGTAAATAACGTTAATTGATGAAGTAAGTAACAAAAACAAATCATGTATAAGATGTAAAAGTTTCGTGCTTTATAGAAGAAAGTTTCACAATTCTAAAGTAACTTCAACATTAATGGGAAGTAGCCTTTTCATTGTTCAAAAGTAATTTTCTATAAATCTATCCGAATTACTTATTCATTTTCTCATTTGTTTTTTTTCATAGAAGTGTGTGAAAAAAAAATCTGTGATGGATTGTACGTAACTTCGAAGCTAAATGGGATTTTATATGATCTCAAGACATAGCTTGCTGGTTTAGTGGTTTGATACTTACTTCGTGCTTCTTTTTTTACATAACACGGATCCATGAATTGTGGAGACAGACCTTTTGTGATGGATTGTACAGACTATTGGAACTAAAAGAATTTTAGGGTCTGAAAAACCTTCCAATTTTATGACAGTATGTGCTTTTTATTTATTGAATTCAACACATATTTACGAATTTGTACGGACTTAAACTCGCCATTGAAGTCCTAGTTCTTCTCTAGTGCTGTTGATATTTTTCACTCCACCTATTCTATTGGGCTAGGAACCTAGGGCCTCCAAAGACTTTGTGTGGGACTGGTCCATACGAGTGGGCGTACTATTGGAGTTTTAACTTTTTTTCGATAATATATAGGTACTAATTCACTATATTTGTTTTAAGAGTAGCGTTAAGGCCCAAGTTGTCCCAGACTCAGTTCCACCCCATAATCCTTGTGTTAATTTCTAATGGAACCGTCGTTGTGGGCTGCGGCTAGGTGCGGGAAGCGCTGCAACTAGGTTCATGAAGGGAAGCGTGTGGTGATAAGATATGGCGCATCGTTCTACTAATTGACTTTTTACAAGGGGAGAAAATAAGCAGCAATGAACAATAGCTATTGAACATATGCGTTAATTAGCATGTTCATTATATACAAAGAAAAGAAAACAAGAACAATTAATCGAGCAGGAGAAGATCGCGGCGCGGAAGTTATGGATTCACGCGGCCGGCCACGTAGAAAATGCCGCCGCCGGCGACGAAGAGACCACGTCAGGTCGATCGCCGGTGTGGTGCACGTCTGCGTGCAGGTCTCCCGGACCCGGAGCCGAGAATTAATGGCGAACCAGCAGCCGCCGGCTGCGTTAACTGTTGCGTTTGGGCCATGCGTTGGGGTGAAAACGGGTTGGGTTTGGTCAGATTTCGTCTTTTTCATATGCTAATCTATATTTTACAATCGGATTCAGATTTAACATGGATATTATCGAATACGGATATAATCATTGATTATACTGGGTACAAATATGATACAAATATGTACAAGACAAATACAAACACTCACAGTATAAATATTTATGCGGATATTAAGTCAAAACAACAACCATATATACCACATAAACAATAGCTATTAAACATTTGCATATACCCAAAATACGACTGTATTATGGGCTAGCAGCATATTAATGTCTACCGAGACCGAAATAGCAGCAAAAGTATCAATACTTCAGTAGTACACACAACAACATGCCAGTACAATTGCAAAGTTTCAATTAGGTAACTAGGTACAATACAGTAGTAGACATGGAGCAACAAAAATCAGGGCAGCGGCGATGGAGTCTAAGCGGGCGGCGGTGGACGCATGTTGGAGGCTGGGCGAGCGACGGTGGATGCGCGACGGAGGACGGCCGGCACCTCAGCGGCGAGCGGTGGAGTTCGGTTGGCGGCTCAGTGCCTTGGTGGTCGGGCGAAAAAGAATGGCCCGGTGGCGTCGGACGCATGGCGGGTGGCGGACCGGAGGCTTGGGCGGTGGCCGGTTATGTGCGTGTATGCGTGACAGCGTGAGCCGTGACCCGTGAGTTGAGAGACAGAGAGACATAGTGGTTGGCTTGGGCCTTGAAAGGTTGAAAGCTGGAAATGTTGCCCGTTAACCGGATAATATAGCCTGGATAACCCTTATTCGTCGGATATTGCCCTCTTAAAATATCTGGATTCAGCTCCGGATCCATATAAAATCTTGAGTACCCGAATATCTGACCCGAATTTGTTCTAAATTAATATGGGCGGGCGGACGCTCAGGAAATACCCGTCAATTTTTAACCCTAACCATGCATGAGAAGTTAGGCTATTAACTCCTTAGTTAGAGGAAATAAGAGTGGTAGATAGATGTGAATTGGGAATTGAGCGAGAAACGTATTGCACACGTTTTGATACTTGAGAAGGAGCTGTAAATAGGGAGAACGTTTCTCATTTACATCCAAATGAGTCGTACCTTTTCTTAGAGAAAAACCAAATAAGATATTTTATAATAAATATTTTATCTTTATTGTTCATTATGACTTTTTTCCGGGGAGGGGGCTTACCAAGTTAGCATACCGTATAACCATTGAAACTGATATATTTTTTAAATTTGACAACATCAACAGCAAAACATTGAAAAAGGACAACATGGGTAGAGTCCCCTTTTATTTTCCTCAACCGTACATGGAGCACAGCCTTGTGAGTAACCAAATCACCTGTAAAGGTAGGGAGGGGCATGTGTTAGGGCCCACGGATAATTCACGGTCAGATCTAGTTTAACCAAATAAATTAATTTTAAAATTTAATTTATTTAATTAAATTAGAGCCAGAAGATTATCGATGACTCGGTCCACGGCCGTGGTCTATTGCTAAAAAAAAGGAAAAAAAAAACTACTTAGGTCAAGAAGACATCCACAGGCCTATCAAAGATCCAGCTAAATGGAATTGACTTGGGCTTCTTCCTCATTTGGGCCGCTCTATCCTGGGCCTTCTCCTCCATCCTCCGGATCTTCTGCGGCAGCGCGCACACGTAGTCCCGCGCGCGCCGCCCCTCGCCGGAGAGCCCCGCCTCCATCTCATCCACGCGCCATCGCCGTATGAGGTGCTCGAGGATACCCCGGTAGTCAGATGCGGTGTACACCCCGGCCTGCTGCGCCGCGGCGGCGTAGTGCGCGAACAGGTCGGCGTCGCGGCAGTCGTCCATGAGGGCGGCCGGCATGGTGATCCGGCGGCGCATCATGTACGCCAGGGCGCGCAGGGTTGTGTCCGGCTCGGCCTCGAGGAGCTTCTCGACGACGCGGGTGTAGGCCGCCTCGTGCCGCTTCTCGTCGGCGGCGATGGCGCCGCAGATGCGGGCGAGCACGGCGTCACCGTGGGCGAGGACGTTGCGCGCGGTGTTGCCGTGGGAGATGGCGGTGGCGCGCTCCTGGAAGGCGACGTAGATGAAGCCGTGGTAGGGGCTCGACGGCGCGTGCATGGCCATGCCGGAGCTGATGAGGCGGTGCACGGTGCGCTCCACCTGCCGCATGTCGAGGCGGCCGGAGAGGTACATGTACCGGCTAAGCACGTCGCCGTGGCGGTTCTCCTCGGCGGACCAGCCGCGGATCCACCGTGCCCACGCTGTCCCGTCGGCGCCGGAGACGTCGCGCGCCGACTCGAAGCGGTTCACCACGCTCTGGTACGTCGGCAGGGCCTCCTCCGTCACCATGTTGCCCACCAAACACACCAGCTGCTCGTCCGGCACGGCGGCCGCCCGCTCCCGGAGCTCGACGCACGCCGCGTGGAACCCATCCGCGCCGAGCGCCGCCGCGTCGGGCACCATGTCCGACGGCTGCCACGCCGCGTCCGCCGGCTTGAGCAGCGGCAGCGCGTGCGCCTCCACCCACGGCTCCATCTCCTCCAGCACCTCAAGCCTCTCCGGAGCCAGGCACCTCCTCAGCTCCTCCGCCTCCTCCACCGCCAGCTCCCGTCCTCCGGCCACGCCGCCGGCCGCCGTCATCGCCGACGCACTCGCCCTGCGCCGCCTGCAAGCGTGCACACTAGCTACCACGTCAACACATGCATGCAGCTGACACACACAGTGGCAGCGGTTAGAGGCTCACCAGAATCGGATGAGCGTGGCAGTTGCAGCCGGTGGCTTCAAGAAGTGACGGTTGCTGTTTGGATACCCAAACCAGCTTGCCAACAAGGTGTAGGATGTTGCTGCCGCCATGCTCGAGCAGTCGATCGATCAGACGACGACGACGACAAGGAGGAATCGGCTTGGATGAGACTAGCTGGCGAGTTGCACGGCTATTTGTAGAGCTAACTCGTAAATATAGCTATCTAATACAGTATATTGATGGGACATTAACTAATACAACGAATTTAAAAAGGATGTATCTAAATTCGCTGTACTATATAGTGTCTTATCATTGTACTAGGTAGTTGTATATTTTAAGTTGGATATAGTTAGATGCTGTTTACATTAAGAAAATTTTTGGAAGAAGTGTCACGTTAAATGTTTGATCGGATGTTGGAAGGGGTTTTTGAACACGAATGAAAAAACGAATTTCAGGGCTAGCCTGGAAACCGCGAGACAAATCTTTTGAGTCTAATTAATTCGTCATTAGCACAAGTTAGTTACTATAGCACTTATGGCTAATCATGGGCTAATTAGACTCAAAAGATTCGTCTTAAGATTTCTTTTATAACTGTACAATTAGTTTTTTGGTTCATCTATATTTAATGCTTTATTTAGATGTCCAAAAATTCGATATGATGTTTTTGGAGAAAAATTTTAGAAACTAAACAAAGCCTTAGACACTTGTGTTGATTTGACTTCGTTATGATAGTCTCGGTGCTTTAAGTTGGATGTTTTTATGAGAATAATACAATGTCACATAGGATAAAATATAACATGTTACTATATTTACATAACATGTTATCATATTTATCATGGAAAGAAGAGATAAATAGGGTCTTAGACTTAATTTCAATAGTCAACGTATGACAGAAATTTTGTATTAAATAAGCATCACGATTTAAGTAAACTGTTATAGCCAATTGCTGGCTATAAGCATATGTCACATCATCTAAAGCTATTTTGACCATCCAAAAAAGTGTATTTTGTTGGTTTCTACGTCGTTTGCCATGCGTGTTATTTAAATAATAAAAAAATTAGTCACACATAAAATATATTTTCCTATCTAACAACAATTAAAATATTAATTATAAAAATTAAATAGATGAAGAGTCAAATATTATACCTAAAAACTGAAAATTATCAAATTTTGGGTCGCAGAGAGTAGTACTTTAATCATCATATAAAAAGTGTGAACACTAATATCAAGAAGAACAATAACTCCCTAATAATATATTTAATTCATGTTAAAAGAGCAGTTGGGTCACAGATACCAAACTACATGCATACATGCAAAATAAAAATTTATAAATCACATAAATCACCCCGATCTTTTTGGCTTTTGCTTATGCAATTATAAGTCAAAATTTAAATTTTTAATCTTAAATTTAAAGATGATTTTAATGTTTTTTATTATAGTTTATAATATAGTTCGGAACGTGTAGTGATTTAACTTCGTTATGATAGTTCTAGTGCTTTAAGTAGGTTGTTTTTATCAGAATAATAGAATGTCACATGGGACAAAATATAACATGTCACTATATTTATCTAATATGTTATTATATTTTTCATCGAAATAACAGAAATTGGGTCATGAGACTTAATTTCTATTTATACCACCAGCCTGAAAAATTATATTTCTCTTTTTTTTATTTAGCCACCAAACACAATTTTCTAATTAACAATATCTAGTATTACGTTGGTAAATACGTGGATTGCATATAAATGTGGACTTTGCTGGTGTACTGCATTAAAAAGGTTGTTTGTGACTGTCTAAAATTAACAATGATAAATTTACCCATTTTAAACAGAAAATTTAAGTTTAAGGGTAATCTAAAGTGAAATTTGGGTGACAAAAAGTGATCAAAATATAGTTCACTCCATCCTAAATAACCAACAATATATAGCTATACTAATCAAACATGTCAAGCAAGCTCTTACATTAACCAAAGAGAACGGTTAGAGCACGGCATCCCGCTACAGTATGGGATATTTAATGATTCAAATCCCGCACATGCAAACCCATGTGCCCCGCCTCCCGCATGTCCCCGCCGCCCCGCCTCCGCTCGCCTCCACCATCGCCCGTGTCCGCCCGCCTCCGCCATCGTCTGCCCGCCTCCACCGACGTCGCATTGTGCGCCGCCACGTCGCGCTCTCGCCGCAGCGTGTCGCATCGTCTTCGTGCTCAGATGCGCCTCACGTACCAGTGTAGATGGTATCAGATGATACCACTGGTGTGATACCAATTGGTATCATCTGGTATCATAATGTCGTGCGACAAGAGAAGCTCAAAAAAGATGCATGTATCACAGGGTACCAACTGGTACCAAAGCGGTACCATATAGTTCTAAGTGGTATCATATGATGTTAGCATGTATCAACATGTATCAATAAGTATCCATAGTTATCGCTTGATTCCCATATGGAAACCCGGATAATACCGATTACTATCAACATGTGTCAGATGATACCAAAAGATGCTAGAAGCTATCAACAGGTATCAATCCACTAGGTCCTAAGTGGTATCACATGGTATCAGAAGTTATCAACATGTATCACATGATATCAGATGGTATCACTAGATAGTATCAACATGTATCATATGTTAATAAGTGGTATCGCATGATACCATTTAGTATCAACAGGTATCATATCTAATGAGTGTAGTGCTAGCTTGTCGATTCATGGTGCGTCGTCGCAGGTGTCTCTGACCAGGCTGCTCGAGGTGAAGGGGACGGTGTACACGCACGCCGACGAGGTGAAGCAGGACGCGCACGGCACACTGGTGTCGGAGAACACCATCGCCGTGTACCACGACTACTACGTCACGTACCACCAGGACCTCAACGTCAACGACACGAACAACTCCTTTGTCAAGAGCACCGTCACCGCTATCCGCGACACCGGATGTGACACACCGAGGAGGAGCTACTGGATGGTGCGGCGCGAGGTAGCCGAGAGGGAGGCGGACGGGGAGGAGACCTCGGTGCTAGCGGACCACCGGCCGACCTGGCATTCGTCAAACCGGGTAAGAAGACGAGGATGGGGAACGACGTCGGATATCGGATCATCCCGGCCGACGCGACGGTGTCGCCCGTGCTAGACGACGACAACTTCCCGCAGAGGCGCGCCGCCTACTGCAAGAAGCAGGCCGAAGAAGTGGGCGTCAGGGTTGTACGCTGACCAAAGCACCGGCGACGACGCTCGCCGCGTGGGGCGAGCGGAACAGGGCGATCAGTTGAACAGGACGATCAGTTTGTGCGAGGAGATGTGGCAGAGGCAGGGGATTATTTTAATCATCCCGTCAGACATGAATCCGTCCGCTAGCTTTTCCGTTAACCAAAACACTACACGTGTTATGCTTTGTGTGTGGTTAGGGTGGGGACGTATGATCGACATAATGCATTAATGCCATCATTATTTATCTATTCACGGTATCTTTAGAGCATCAATCTATGTTTGTTTTAGATACAGTTTCTTCAAGAAATTATGTAACATTTAAGTTTAGATTTTCTTCTTGAAGAGGACGCTTCCCTAGCTATCATTGCTCTAACGACATCAATTGTACTATTACATTCTCTCTCTCTCTCTCTTATAAGATATATCAACTTAGTATGTCCATATTAGTAGTATGACATATATCATATCTATACTAGTTTGCTATATTTTGGAATGAGAAGGGTAATCAACAAGCTAGAAATCGTCCTTATATTAGACATACATAGATACTCTACCTATAGTATTTAAAATCAGTCCTAAATTATAAATTATAAGGCCACGTTCAGTTGCTCCCTTCCTCATCGCAGATTTTCTCGTTTTTCGTGTGCATGCTTTCCAAACTGCTAAACGGTGTAATTTTTTGCGAAAATTTTCTATAGAAAAAATATTTTAAAAATCATATTAATGTATTTTATATTTTTTATAATTAATAGATTAATTAATTATTTACTAATTATTACTATGTTTTTTGTGCCAGATAGCTAACACCCATTTTACTCCAATCGAACACGGCCTAAGTATTTTTTTTACATAGATTCTCTTTTCAACCAATCCTAACCTTTTTGCCCCTGTTTAGGGCTTGTACGTGAATTTTGTAGGGTTCAAATTTTATAATATTTTTTTTATCTATATAGCCTTTGAAACAAAGTGTTAGAGTTTATCAAATTCTATGAAAATCCAAAGGAATGACACAATGTAGATTTTCAAGAAAAAATAGCAAGAGCTCTAACATTTTAGAAAAATTCCTTGAATAACTCTTGCTTATCTAATTCCTGTGTTTTTTTGGTGATATTTTCAAACCATAATTTCTATCCTTTTTAATGTTTTATAATTATATGTTTTTACACCTACAATAAGGTATGAAATCATATCAGATTTTGAAGGATCGTGATAATAGCATATCCTATACTATATGTGTGTGTGTGTATATATATAATTGAATTTAAAGGGGGTGAGAATGTGGAGTGGATTATTCCAGATGGCAAATGTGGTGCAAACTCGGCTCAAAAATAGATTAAAATCATTGGATAAGATGTGCATGTGCAATCAATAGAACATTAACTCATCAATAAAACAATTAACAATACAATAATAATATCACAAGCACTTAATAGTAATATTAGATGAAACATCAATTCAACCACACATGACAACACACATCATAATATACCGCATTAAATGATTAGCATATCCATTGTCTCTTTATTCAAAACAAACAATGAATCAACACGCGACAACATACAAACACACAACATAATATCACATCACACATAGGGCCCACAAATAATGTCTAATTGTCATTCTCATTGAATGGAGATCCAACTATAGTATTTGAGGACATAGAGTTAAACTAATACCAAGGTATACACGAGACAGTAGCAATGAGAAGGACACATGGATTTTTATGCAAGCTCAAGCTTCCTAACAATTAGTAATAACCATACTCCTATTTATATATATTTAGTAGAAGTCACTCTGAGTACAAAGTGGCTGCAAAATACTCTTGTAGCCTATCCAACTACAAAGCGGCAAGCAAGTTTGTGGGATTGAAGTCGACGACTAGTAGAGAGGCAACTCCCTTGATCCTTGACCCAATGAGGCTTGTGTTTGTCTTGAGATATGTTCACATCCACTATTGGGAGGCCTTTGTACTTATATTCCCCAAGTCAGAAATAAAGAAGACTTTAGCTAATATGACTGGGTAGGTTGGATAATACCCGGATCGAACTAATTATGTTTCCTTATTCGGACACAATTCCCATCCTCTATTATTGTATGATTTCAAAAGTACCATGAGACCTACCCAAATAGTATTCCTGGGGACATATTACTAAAAGACTATAAGATATGGCATATCCATAACACTAATAGTCACATACACAATATTACTAATAAGTTGTAAATACGACATAGCAATACATAGAAAAGGCCAAATGGAAATGATCTAGAGTTTTGCAGTTTGTTCGTATGAGTAGAGAGGGAACCAAAGAGAGTTACTAAGTTATGTTAAGATGGATGGGCTATTGGGTTTGATGTACGGATGGTTGTATGAGGTAACTCATTTCTAATGGGACGAATAGAATGGTTACATGGCCTTAAAAGTCATATTATACGTCAAAATGACTATTAGATAGCCATCTTGAAATGACAAATAATCAACATCTGTTGGATATTGGCCATACTACATTCGTATCCAAACCTGCATGCGAATCCATATACATCGGATATCTGTAAACCCTTACCCTATCCTCACACCAGATGGATTTAGAGCGGATCAGATTGGATGATATCTAATATATTTTCAAATCTACCAAAAGTCCATCGTTTCAAAGGAGCCATTAATTTTGTTTTCCTATCCTTAATTACTTCTCCTAAACAATTACAATATTTCTCCATTTAGTTACACATGCTTTCTAATTAAATACATGTGTACAACTTTACTTAAGATATTCTTCGAAAGACATGAATTTTACGGACCCTAACAAGAAATAATCTAACTCCCTTAAAGTTCCAAAGAAATTCCTTCGAACCAAATAGGGCTAAAACTTCTTATATTTATGGATCCATAATAGTATTTTGATATCTTAGATACTCTAGTGGTACTCTCTCTGTTGTAAATGTAAGGATTTTTAGTATTTGAATCTTGTATCAAAATACAAGCATTTCTAGCACAATCCACGTTACTACATGTCTCATCAATCACTTCCTACTTAAAATTCTTCCCATTTTGCCCCAACCTACCCTATCACCCTCATCCATTCATCATTTATTAAGGGGTACCATAGTCTTTTTCTCTCAACCTTAATCCTTGCTTAAAAAATTAGAAAACTCTTATATATTAGGATGGAGGTAGTAGTATTTAGGTGGGGTCCATGATCAGCTATGATACCTTGGCACAAGACTATAACAACACTAAAGGTGCGGATAAAAAAGTGCGAAAGCATCATTAACATAGTCCTACCTTTGTTCTAACTATATTAGTATTTGTAGATTATTTAGCAACTGCTAAGGTTAGGTTAAATATTTCTTATTAATCACTTAAGCAGTCACTTTTTATAATTTTTTAATTAATTAGATTCTGTTTCAAGCTCCTGATTGGGTATAGAATCATTGAAATAATCATAATCATGAGAATCTGTGTAAGAATTTTTATGTTATGGTACAAAATTTGTTTTCTAAAAATACTTATATTTTGAAACAGAGCTAGTATATTGAATAAAAATGGGTTGATTATTATGTGGGGCCAACACTGTTGTTTTGTGTAAGATGTGAATTATAACTGAGTAGTTGCAGATTAAATGTTACAGCTATAGATGATGTACGTGTTCAAACATGAACTGTTGAAGAGTGTACCTCAACCTTAATTGTCTTGGCCCCATCAGTGCAATGACAAACTAATTCATCTCTCTATTGACCATTTTCACTAGTAGTACAACATAAAATTGTCAAATTCTACATGATTCGATGACGTGAAGAGAATTAATAAACGAATATATATATATAGAGAGAGAGAGAGAGAGATTAATGTTTATTATATACTACATCTTGGGTATAGTATAGCTAAAAGAAACCCCTCACATCGTACCCAGAAAGCCACCACCACCCATTTATTGCCTTCTTCATATTTTCTTTGCATAGTAGTTGTAGTAAAATCTTTGTTGCGGGAGAAATTATTCTTGAATATCTAATCCATACATTTTAATTATGTAATACCTATAGTAAAATATTTACTAGAATATATATTACGCTAAATTTGTGTCTAGATCAATACCCCTGTGATCGAGTTATTTATTTAGAGAGAGTGTCAAGTTATTTATTTACTCAAAAAAGAGGGAAAGCGAGAGAAACCACATATGCGGAAGGTAGACGGAGAGAATGGAAAAACGGGAGAAAAACGCACTTGTAATAGAGATCGTGTCTCATAAGTGTCTCCCCTTTTCCTCTTATTTTAGTAAACAAATTACACAAGATTTTTTTAGTAAACAAATTACTCCCAAGTAATAATAATGTGGTGAAGTGTCGAGGGATGCATTATACACACACGAAAGGTACATTTTCTTTCCCATATACTCCATTTTAACTCCTATATGAATAATTTTTTAATCAAATGTCACAAATATACAGGGGTGGCACCAGACGTGGGGCTAACATTGGAAAATTACTATATTTTACTTAAAATTTATTTTAAAAAATTTATATTTTATTGTTAAGCCCTATGCTTCGTACATTTCTGATTCCGCCCCCATACACCAGGCACCAGGGTGCGGTTGGCGGTCTAACAATTTCAAATAATAATATGAGTCGGATTAGAAGATATGACATATATAATTAAGAATATATAAAAGTTAGAAATAAGATAGAATTGTGTATAGATGAGTTCCCTAGCTTCTCTTCTTTCTTGAGTTGTAAACCAAACTTTAAGCTATGTCGGGGGCATTTCCTGACCAATATTAACATGATTACGCAGGTCACCCAGGGGGTGATTAACGCTTCCATACAGATTCTTTGGTCATGTCGGAGATCGGGTTGCAAGCATGTGTTATAGCCACAGGCTATGCGTTGGTGCCGATCGAACATGTTCGTCAGAGCAGTCACACCACCCTACTTCCGAACATGGGTCCTAAAACATTTATACTACCTCTGTTTGAAATTAATTACCATTTCAACTATAAAGATAGTTTTATTATCTTGAAGCTTGAACTATAAATATAAATATTCCTTCAGGTGAAAGGGAGTACTGGCTTGTGCATCAGATAATTAATAATAATAAACTTGATAGAAATACTAATTTAGTACACTTTACATTTATCTATAGTTCGAATTTGGTATAACAATATACGGTTATATGTTCACATATCTACTAATCCCAATCAATCTGAACCAATCACAATAGTTCCTTATTTTCCATTTATTTACTCATCTTACGCTGCGTTCGTTTGGAGGGGAGGGTGGGTTAGTTATCCGGCGCGAAAAACGTAGTAATAGATTATTACATGATTAATTAATTATTAATTATTAAAAAAATATAAAATAGATTAATATGATTTTTTAAAACAATTTTCCTATAAAAAATTTTCGCAAAAAATACACCGTTTAGTAGTTCAGGAAGCGTGCGCGCGAAAAAAGAGGGGTATTATATATCTAACTTGAGTTGCCGAACACGGCCTTAATCAATATAACCCTCCATTCTTTCGGCCTAAGGCCATGTTTGGTTTAGGTGGCTAATCCATTAGTCACTCCACTTTAGTCTTATTTAATCCTAGTCCCTAAAATCCCAGACAGGAGGGACTATATTAGTATATTAGTCATTTCTAGAGGTACTTATTAGGACTAAAACTTCCTTTTACACCTACCCCTAACCAAAATTTCTATATATGATGCACTTTTAGTCCCTCTAACCAAATAGTAGAGGCTAAAAATTTTAGTTCATTGACTAATTTTTAGTTCTAGGAATAAAGAACCAAACACCAACTAAATGACCAGAAAAAACTCCAAACCGTCCTTATATTATTTATTGAATGTAGGGAGCACCAGCCGAGCCGAGCCGATCCAGTGCAATGAATATACTGGCCAGTACGATCCTTACCGGAATAATTCTTCAGTCACGCGCCTGAACAGTACATAACCCTTACCGGAACAGTGCTTTACACTTTACAGTGAATGAAGTCTCAATTTAGTACCTGTTCTTCTCTCCTGCTTATTCTCTTTTTTTTCTCGGATTTTCGCACGTGCTTTTAACCAGTAAAAAATTTTATATATAGAAGTTTATTATATTATTTTAAAAATAGATTATAAACTTTTTAGTAGTTTAAAAAAGATAATCTTTCATATTTTATCGTTAATCCTTAATCAACATACGAACACACAGATGCATTACATCCGAGGACGTATAATTGCGTTCTTAACCCACCACCCACCCCCCCCCCCCCCGACTATTTTTTTAGATTTTATTTTTATTTTGTTAACTGAAACTTATGTTTGCCCTGATTTTTAAGAGAAATTAATGACATTAAAATTCATGTATTCCATACATATTTGCTCCTAATATTAATTTTAAAATAGTGCTAAGTAAATCATTTTTAACTTGCCTGTTAATAACAAAAAATATTGATTACGTAATAATGATGTTGCTATATTTATCGTTGAGCAAACAACCATAATATTATATACAAATATTTTTATTTGAAACAATGTATTTTTGAATATTATTGATAAAGTTAGCATTTTAAAGATAATGCCATATTCTAAAGTAGATATAACATAGGACGGTTTTTTTAGAGCTTTCTAATTTTGCTCTTTTTTATATTAAGTATTTTGATCGACATGAATGTTGCCTTGTTTTATGGTGAAGCTCCAACTATTTATTTCAAGAGAATGAGTGCGAGCACTATAGCTTGATATGAATTTTATCAATTTTAACATTTTAAAGTCATCTTCATACAATAGGGGAACCATATATGTAACACCCATGCCCCAAATCCACATAATCAAATCTATATGGTGGGTGAAACCATGTTCACATAGCACCCCACTTATCATGTAGAGTGGACTATATTGATTGGAGGCTAGGATGTTAAAGGTGATATTAGAATATCAACCCACACTCCACGGGTGTGCGTATGTGGTAGCCCATAGGGAGATACGTCGCAGTGTTGTGGTTCCGAGAGGATATCATGGATATCATGTCGAGTAGCAACAAGCTACCAAGCGCATCAGCTCCGAAGGGGGATTGTAATACTCCAATCCATTGATAGCGTTTTTGTGCACTCTTCTTCCGGTTCAGCCCATTAGGTCTAAATGTTCGGCAGGTGGGGTTAGTCTCACATGGATAGTTTGGATAGGTTTGGGCCGGCTTATATACCCACCTCACTCCAAGCATAGCATCTCTGGGTTAACTATTTTACATGAAACGAGGATAAAAGTGCAAGAGAGATACTATGTAAATTTGAGGTTATGGTTTTACAATATTTTATAAAATAAATTACCATGGCCAAACCAAAAAATCAACTTCAATATTAAGTTTAAAAATTTAAATTTGGTTTTCGTTACCGCAGTCCTTATGTTTTCCTTATTTTTGTTTCAGGTTGTAACTATATTTATCGGGCTTTCTTCACAAAGCCGGATCAATATAATTGATCTAAATATTACCTACAGTAAGTAGTGACTGTAATCCTTTAATTATTTTACTTTGCTGATAGGTCCGGTCCTAAATTTTCGATCGATGACCATGTGATAAACACTTAAATTGTATTAAAAACAATATTTGTATAAAAACTTAATATATGTATTATCTTAAATGTATCTGTGCACGTTTCTATACGTGAAGTCATTGTTTCTGTTTTAAAATTTGTACATTGCCTCCTGTGATTCCATCAACTCATCCAGCCTTTTCTTTTTCTTCGTTACCCGCCTACCCGGCCGGTGCATCACTAGTCGTTTTAACTTGTATAAATTAAAAAATGTAAAATTATAAGTGTAAAAGTAAAATCTTGTGTCCAAGAATAACCTATGAACAAGAGATACAAACTTACTCCCCCGTCCTAAAATAAATTTATTTTTAACACCCATTATTTGTTTTAAAATATCATTATTTCCCTCATGTCTTCTCATTTCAATTAATCGCAACATTCCTCCAATCATCCTCACCTATTTTCTTAGCACATGTGCCCACCTCTAAAACTGATTATATTTTTTTTACGGAGGAGTATTAAATCTACAATTGAAAATATTTCATGGTATTTTTTTGCGAATATTATTTAATTTTGATAAACTTTATCAAACTAAAAGATTTTTTAACTTGCAATAAATCTAACGTGACTTGTTATTGAAAAGGGACAATTGTATATCTGATCCTACTTTGAAGGTTAAATATGGATCTGACCTTTTTTTTTCGACTTTGCAAATTTGACCCTTTTTTTTCAAAGGCGAACCACACGTCTGACCTGGTTGGTTGATGCATGCCGTTAGGGTTTAGGTTAAATAAATTAAAAAAAATAAATTTGAAATATGAATGGACTATTCTGCCCCTTAGTAATATTCTCCATCTCTCTCAATTCACATTCTCAGTCTCAGATCTGAGAGGGGAGGACTGAGAGGCGGCGCTGAGCGGGGCCGAGGGCGGAGCGACGCCGAGCTAGCCGGCGACGTCGTCGGGCAAGCCGGTGGCGTCCTCGAGCAGTGGGGGGAGGCGCGCGCTGAGGAGGCCCCCGGTCCTCACCAGGGTGAGGAGGAGGGCCCGAGCGGGGTTGGGGGAAGCCGCGCCCCAGGGGCTCTCACGCCGGCGAGGAGGCGCTCGCGCTGCTGCAGATCAGGCGGCGCCGCCGGTGGCCGGCCCGGCCACAGCGGGCGGTGAGGGAGGAGGCGGCGCCGGCAGCCATCGGTAGGGGAGGCGACGCCAGCGGTGGCTGGCAGTGGGAGCCGACGACGCCCGCGCCGCCGAAGGAGAGCAGGCCGGAGTGGCTCGGCGAAGAGCGCATCGAGGAGGGGCAGCTCGCCGCGCACCGCTTAGAACGAGTTGGAGTGTGTGTACTTGGCGCCCACCTCCGCAGCCTGGGTAGGAGCAGAGCATGTGCAGGTTTAATTAATTAAGGAAATAAATCAGGAATGATTAACTGATGATCGACCAACAATTAAGGGGTCGGTTGATCGGCAACCTTGTAACTTACCTTGTGTAATTTGACCGTGTGTTTGGTTTATGTTACACTTATAATAAGATTTTATTTTTAATATATCAGCCTTACATGCTAATCACGCAATGAAGTGTGACAAACTTATCATATATTAGTGGGAGTGTGGATTAATTTTTATTAGCCAGAGGTATTATGACAACTTTAAATAAATTGGATACATTAACCAAACGACCCCTAAAAACCACCGTTCCAGGTCAAGGATTCGCGAGGTCACGCTCGATAACGCCGGCACCGGCACGGAAGAGAGTGATACCAACCCAGATCACCGGTGCGTCCGCGCGCACGTCTGCCGGAGCCGGAGACGACGACGGCGGTCTGCCGCTGGCAGCAGTAGGACTTGCGTGCACCTCCATGGGCCTAATACTGGGCCCTCACGCTCTCAAATGGGCTGGCATATCAGCAGGGGAAGTGGAATCCCGTCCGAACATACATGGGCCATATATTCGGCCCATCTCATCCGTCGTATATGGCTCTTATGTTGGGCCTACTTTTCAGATGGTTAATTTGTACATGGGCCTCTCCCATCAGGTGGGTCTTCCATGCGTACCCATTGCGTGTGGGCTTTGTCTTGCGATGGGCACAATAAGTTGGACCTTCCATTTTGAACGGCCCAAATAGAGATGTCAACAGAGGGAACAAACATTCTGGGCCGTCCATTTTGATGAACATGCTGGGTGCACAATTATAAATGAAAAAGAAATGCTTCATACACGGCGTTTTATTTTGGGTGTCATTTTCACCGACTACTTGAGAGTAGGAATACAAAAGTTTTGATGGAAAATTGGGATGCATCAGTAGCGTAGTAGTAGGGATGAAACACGTGAGTTTTGAATTAATGGAATTGCTTGGTATGGTATTCTATTTTGAAATTGGACGATTTCAACGATAAATTAAACATGATATATTATCGGTATCAGATCTAATGTCGCACATGTATTAGCTGATACCAGTACTAGAACGGTTCTAACTGATACTTAGTTGGTACTACCTGATAGTAGGGTGCATCAATTAATACCCTATCGATAACTAGTGATATCAAGATGGTATCACCGATACTCGTCGGTTCTAAGATAATATTCTAAAGATAAATGATACCTTAAAATACCTTAATTCTAATAAAAAAATGATATATTGAATAAAATAATAACTAAATAAACCAAGTAACGGATTGAGCGGTTGATAGTACATAAAAACCATCCTGACCATAACACCATGCGTGGTTCACCATATTCTAGTATTTCTGCTATTTGTCCCTCGTACATGTGCCTCGAATGGTGCATGAAAGGACGATGGGAGACGCACGCGCGTTGGATCACGGAGCAATCACGTGAGCTCGCTTGACGATACTACTCATATGTCGACCATATAGCGTATGCTAGCATTTTCATTAAAATAATTATGCTGGAGTTTAATTAGATAAGAGGTGTGAAAAAGATTCGATCGAGTTTTAACCTATAGCTCACATGGTTTTAGTATATACTTTTTTTATTTTATACTATTAGATTTTTTTCATCCTATATAGATTTATCATAAATTATATTTTGATATATATGTAAACTTATGGGCATACATATGAATATGAGACGCTTTATTCTATGTTTTTTGTTTAAGGAATATTTTTAAACCATTTTCTTTAATATCAAAGCACTGTATTGTACATCCATCCATTTAAATCTCTCTCCTATAATACCCTTCAGCCGATTGCAACCTCTAAAATCTAAACCCATTTGTCCATCGGATATGCCATCACCTTGTAACAGGACCACTTAATATATTTCTCTGAAATGGCATGCAGAAGTTACTCACTCCGTTTCGCCATTTAAGATTTTTTTTAGCTAAATTCCTATGGATACCAATAAATTTAAACATACATATAAACTATATATATTTATTAATAAATAAAGCTAAAATGTACTGTGATATGAAACGAACGTAGTAATTATTTGCATCTCCCTGGTTACAGACCATATGGATACTAACAAATTTAGACAATACATATAAATTATATATATTCATAATTCATAAATAAATCTAAATAGGACTAAAATGTACTATGATACGAAACAAACGTAGTAATTATTTGCATCTCTCTGATTAAAAACCAGAAGCATCCTCTTCTTTCTACCATCATCTTCAGTGGTGCAATCTAGATCCTCCCCCATATCTAAAAAAACAGTACTAAAATTCTCGATCATGTCGACTATTGTTTCTGTTTTGCACCGACTATTTTATTCTTATACTGTATTATATTGAAATACAACCGAAATGGCATATGCCTTTTTTACAGTTCTAGCTTTAGAAATTTTTTTACCACGAAAAGGCAGGAGAGCTTCATACTTTCGATTTTCATTAAAAGAAAGATTACTTACAAGAAAATAATGTACATAAATAAATTTAACTGAGATTATTAGCCATGTTGTTCACATTTATTTATCAGCTTCCTTTGCCGTATGCACATGTAGACCAAAATTTCCCTTGAAATGAAACTTCCATAAACTTGTTTGGGACAATGCTACTGAAAATTAAATCATTAATTTCTTTCTCACCTTATACTCCAAGATATCATTGCCACCACTTCAACAAAAAAATAATATCTAAATTGTCTTGTAGATGTCATGATCATATTTACAAAGTTCATATGGAATTGCCTTTGAATTCCATACAATGCCTTCAAGAAGGAAGCGAACCGTTAGTGCTAGATACAACCAACTATGACCGGACTTAGAAATTTAACTCTAGAGTCAAAGAATTGGTGATCAAAGCACCACCTAGACAAAGCCTCCAATAGTTTTGCCCTCTCATCATGAGATATTACTGTCATATCTTTCAAACTTTGTCCTCTCAAAATGCACATGCCCCAAATCCATAAGGCTAATCTAAAAATGGATGAGAAGTCGTTATATGAAATACTTTGAATTGAATCCAAGTTGACTTTGGTCTATAGGAATATATGAACAATCCTGCCTAATGATGATGAAAAACGTCATTCCAAGAAGTAAATACCAAAGAGACTATCATGCCACTAGGTTAAGAAGAATGCCAACCTTCTCCAATTGTGTTGGAATGAATCCCAACCTACCAGTAGGCCACACCACCAAGGCATCAATCATAGCTAAGCCTTGAGCCCTTGACTCTGGCATAGCTCCAAGAGGCAACCCCCTTCTCCTGCAATGACTGAAGGCAGTCGGCCACTTCCACTCCTCTCCCTCCCGTCACCAATGTCATACCTATGAGCCTACAACAATTCATCTATTGTACATCTTTCTTTCCACATGCATCCTTCACCACCAGCATTGTCCCTACATCCAATGATGAAAGGAACCCTCTACCCCCATTGACGCCGTCCATTGCTCTAGTTCATCCCCCTCTTATCTCCTCTCCATTCCTTACCATGCTAGCAGCCATGCATACTAGCAACATTACATCCTTTTAGCTATCCTTAGTAACAACATTGAATCAATTGCATAAGAGCTAAAAATTTGTCGATTAAACATATTTTCTAGCAATATTGCATCATTTTAGCTGCCCTTTCCGATTTTTATTTAGTTTGAGGTGGATAAATACAAGGAACACAACTTTGGTCCTATATAAAAAATATAAAAAAACACACACACAACATGGATGACCAGATTACTCCAGAAGCTCCACACCCATCATGCAATTGTCACAAAAGACACCAAACCAAAGTAATAATTAGGGCATGATGACATCCACAGGCCTATCAAAGATCCAGCTAAACGGAACTGTCTTGGGCCTCTTCCTCATTTGGGCCGCTCTGTCCTGGGCCTTCTCCTCCATCCTCCGGATCTTCTGCGGCAGCGCGCACACGTAGTCCCTCGCGCGCCGCCCCTCGCCGGAGAGCCCCGCCTCCAGCTCCTCCACGCGCCACCGCCGTATCAGGTGCTCGAGGATTCCACGGTAGTCGGACGCGGTGTACGTGCCGGCCTGCTGCGCGGCGGCGGCGTAGTGCGCGAACAGGTCGGCGTCGCGGCCGTCGTCCATGAGCGCGGCCGGCATGGTGATCCGGCGGCGCATCATGTACGCCAGCGCGCGCACGGTTGTGTCAGGGTCGGCCTCGAGGAGCCTCTCGACGACGCGGGTGTAGGCGGCCTCGTGCCGCTTCTCGTCGGCGGCGATGGCGCCGCAGATGCGGGCGAGCACGGCGTCGCCGTGGGCGAGGACGTTGCGGGCCGTGTTGCCGTGGGAGATGGCGGTGGCGCGCTCCTGGAAGGCGACGTAGATGAAGCCGTGGTAGGGGCTCGCCGGCGCGTGCATGGGCATGCCGGAGCTGATGAGGCGGTGCACGGTGCGCTCCACCTGGCGCATGTCGAGGCGGCCGGAGAGGTACATGTACCGGTTGAGCAGGTCGCCGTGGCGGTTCTCCTCGGCGGTCCAGCCGCGGATCCAGCGAGCCCACGCGGTGTCGTCGACGCCGGTGACGTCGCGCGCCGCCTGAAACCGGTTCGCCATGCTCTGGTACGTCGGCAGCGCCTCCTCCGTCACCATGTTCCCCACCAGGCACACCAGGTGCGCGTCCGGCACGCCGGCCGCCCGCTCCCGGAGCTCGACGCACGCCGCGTGGAACCCGTCCGCGCCCAGCTCCGCCGCGTCGGGCACCATGTCCGCCGGCTGCCACGCCGCCTCCACCGGCTTGAGCAGCGGCAGCACGTGCTCCTCCACCCACGGCTCCATCTGGTCCAGCACCTCCAGCCTCTCCGGCGCCAGGCACCTCCTCAGCTCCCGCGCCTCCTCGCCCTCCGCCTCCCGCCGTGTCAGCGCCCCGCCGCCGACGCCCGCCGTCGCCACCGCCGCCGCCGCGCTCCTCCTGCACCGCCTGCTTCGCACCGCCACGTCAACGCCGGCCATGCACGCACACACTACTCACCACACTAGTGACACTGACAGTTAAAAACCTTACCAGAATCGGACAGTGGCGGTTGCCGGCCGTGGCTTCCACTGACGGCCGTTGCTGTTCGGATATCCAAACCTGCTCGCCGCCACCAAGGTGCACGTCGCTGCAGCCGCCATTGTCGAGCTAGCAAGCACGCTAGCTACCACTGGAATGGTCTGATCAGAGACAAGAACGACGACGGCGACGGCGACGGCGAGCCGGCTGAATTTGGATGATAACTATATATGGATGCCACCCTTGCCTTGAATACATACGTTCGTCTCACTCTCTACACACATATATATAGCTTGGGTGAATTTGATTAAATACAAATTTTGTTTAATTAATTAGGATTTATTTTTAATTAATTGGTTGGTGGCTGGCTGCTGCGTGCCTCGGTATATATCGTGCCGTGCAATGACCGTTTTTTTAAAAAAATTTAAGCAGATTCTGCATGCTGGAGGGTTGAAACTGAAATAGTTGTTCTGCAGGTTGCATATTTTTCTTTCGATTTGGAAGGATACTCGGCTAACATTTGGAAACGTGGGGCTAAGCTTACCGTCCAAATTAAGGCTTTGCCAAGAAGAGGATTAAACTAAAAGGTAAGCATCGACGTCATGGGCTAATTAAGCCTGTCGCCCTCACAATTGATGCATGAAGAATCAACAGGGTCATGATCCTCGGATCTTGTTTGAGCTTCTCTTTAAAGCCTCAGCGAAGTTACTCTTGCAACCAAAAACAATTTCCCACTTTTTAGAACTCCAGAAATAATCGCCTCCATTCTTTTCGCTTAGAGCATTTTTATCATCCTTGAGAAGGTACTATGAGATACCACTGTTTTTTATGTAAATTTTGGTATATAGAAAACAGTGATATCTCGTTGTACCTCTTTAAAGATGGGAAAAATGTTCTTTCGCTTATGATTATGCTCATAAGTCAAAATTTAAACTTTTAACCTTAAATAAAAAGTTAGGTTTCCTTATAGTATTTTATTTTTTTTAAATCGCTAATAACATACGTATAAAAGTTTTATTTATAAATTATTTTTTATTTATAAACGCGAACTTCCATTTATTTCTCTGATAAGTCAAAGGTAGGCATCGACTTCTAGGAATACTGTGCCACGTCATACTGTCTAGCTGGTGACTAGAACGGCAGTTGTGATTATGTGCAAAAGTTTTCGGGATGAGTTGTTTTTTCCCTTCATTTATTTGTGACTTTGTTTCCTATTTTTTTCGATTTTCTCTTATTGCATTTGAAACTTTCCAAGAGTTTTTCATGAATATGTATTATACATTGATGATACTCCTTGATATACGATCATACTTGTGATTCACCCGCAATACTATATTATACCATGACGTTGATGATACCTGAAATTAAGGGTCATACAAATATCATGATATATTAATACCTGAAAGATATTATACAAGTAACATGATATCTTTAGCATAATTTTGCAGTATCTTTGAGATACTTTCATGAATTTCTATAATACGTTGACTGTGCTCCTTGATATAGGATAATTACCGAGATTCACCCGTGATAGGCGATGATACCTAGAAGTATCATGACATTTTGAGATATTATTATAGTGGTGTCCTTGAGTTTGGTAACATAATTATATAAATATAATATCAAGGTGTTATTGAGATGGTTACTTCTAATGAAAAATCTTTTAGAGGCTTCCTCTGTCTAGCTTTGAGTTCCACACACCACACATGACTAATTGTTTTCTTTTTTTTTTCCTTTGGAAAGCGTGGCTCACCATATTTATTGTGGCCGAAAATTTGTATTGATTAACATGAATAATTGATCGGTACTCTCAATATATATCTGAATGTGCGTGGCTACTTAAAGAAAAGTAAATATTACTTTTTTGAGTAATCAATAATGTTCTAAATGAATCTTTGCTAGCATGAACGACACGGTGAAGCAGTGAATGGTGGCCCCATACCACATCAGACATTTCACCCTAGTTCAGATAAAACAGTGTCCCTGCAGAGCCAACTGTGCCTTTGAGCAAGACTACAGCTTTACCCTTAGAGCAGACTCCCCCAACACCCCTCCTTTCTAACTCTGAAAAAAACAATGACCCCATGGTCAAAGAAATATAGTTACACAACGGATGAGATTGGGAAAAGAGGTTCTTATCACCACGGACACTACCATAGCATAATTCTACACCGGAGCTAGATTTGTGACTATGAGCTCCAGAGGAGGAGCGGAGATAGGGCTCTCGACAAAGTAGGAGGGTGACATCAAGACAACTGACTCCTCTTCACCGGCTTTGGTCTTTGGAGGATTTTACAATGAAAACATCCATGTGTGAACTCATCGGCCATGTCATTTTGGATCCTTGGTTAGTCGGGGTCACTGGATCCAACGTCTAAGCTGTTGTTGAGGTCACCTCCGCCACTGCAACCTCAGGCCATGAAAAGGGAAAGGAGTCACGCTGCGAAGGAGATAAGGAGGGTAGAGGAGAGGTAGGTGCGAAGCTACAAGAGAGCTGGCCATCAGAGGATGTGCGAGGAGGAGATGATGACGACGAGCTCGGGTCCAAGCTCCCGAGCTTGCTGGAGGAGTGATCGGGAGAGAGAGGGGAGAAGAAGGGTGAGAAATTGACAAGTGGGTCCCCACGTATTTAAGAGTGGGTATATAGGTCTTGTTTTTACCATAAGGTCTAAAATGCAAAATGTTTAAGTGATTTGGTCAACAAAATAATATTACGAGAGCTTAACTAGATATAGGTATCGATGGAAATGCAAAAGACGTCGAGAAGTGGTTTGTACAACAGGGTTGGTTTCTTCGTTTTAAAATATATGTATTTTTAAGATTTAAATCTTGTATTATAATATAAGCATCTCTCATGATACTTTAAACAGCAGAGGATGCTAGGTAGCCTTCTGACAACACTCTTGTCGATAACCTGCTTTGTCATATCGTACAAGATATTGTTTCCCTGGTCTCTCTTTATGCTATACTACTATGAGTTACCAAAAAATCAGTCATAAATGATTAAATGCTACACATGTGCAGTCAGGCCCCCTTTGACAAAGAAAATTCATAGGAATTTTAGAGGATTTCATTCCTGTAGGAACTTTTTCTACAAAGTCCTTTGAATCAAAGGAATGAACCCTATGAAATCATAAGAAATTTCTATGGAATGTTTCTTCTAATATAAGTTTTGGAGGAAATTTAACAAGAGGTAGAACCTCATAGAAAAATCCTTTGAGTCTTTATCTCTCCTCGAATTCCTGTGTTTTTCCTGCGGTCCAATCGAACGACCATTTCTATATTTTCTTCTGTGCTTGCAATACTCTATTTTAAACATACATTTCTATCATAATCCTATATTTTTCATATTCGACCGTTCCAGTTTTTCATTCTCAATAGACCTGAAAAGCCACAATATATTAGACCACAAAATTAACCAAACACATCGTGGTACTGCATCTGACGAGATTGTTTCGCAATGAATTCTCTGACAGCAGGTAGCCGTGTCATGCAGATGCAGGCCGCCCAGCTACTGCAGACAATGACTTTGCAATCAGCTGTACACGGCCGGTGCAAGCTACAGAGTTCTCTTTTTCTTTCAAGTTTTCCATTTATGTCCACAAATACTTGCACGAGATTAGATGCACCCTCCTTGTTTCTGTACTTATCCCTACGGCTTATTATAAAAAACTAATTTATACATAAAATTGATATATATATATACTTACCATTTTTAAAACAAATAAATTACGATTAAAATTCTACACAATGAACTTTAAATAAAATTATTAAATTCAAAATTCTTTATAAGTATGAGCGAGAGGAAGCAGGGGAACTCTGGCTCTCCTCGGTTACTCGACCAAAGCTACTTACTTTGGGGTATCATTGCTCCATCCATTTTATATCCCACTATGGCCTCATTCTACATAAAAGACAGATAATTTGGATTTCTAAAGAATAATTACTATGAGTGTCGTTTAGTTTCTATGAACCATTCCTATATTTTCTTGAGAGAGCTCATGCAACCGAAGGAGATCTATCAACTTGTCATGAATCAATGCAAGGACCACCAATCAGGAGGGCATAATGTGCAGAAGAAAGTTCTCTCCCAGCTAGCTAGAGAACTTGATGATATATGACCTCCTAGCTACCATATGTGTGAAAGAAATTTGCAATGCATGTGAGAGATTCATGATAGAAAGATTTACACCCACTCAAATCTCTTAAAGAAAAATTCATACGGATTATTCTATGCATTTATTGTTATTCCTCCATTTTTTCCCCTATTCTTATGGGACCAAATCCTTCCTTCAAACCAAATACGCTCTTAATTATCTTCCTATTTTAACCTATCTATTCTTCCAGTCTAAACTATATATATCGCTAGTCTATTTAAGAGCATTATAATTTTTCTTCGAACCATATTAATCTCTCTGAAATATGATTAAAAAAACCATTTTAGGGGAAGCAGCCAACAAGGCCTGTGTGGCGGCAGCGGCGGCAGCAGTAGGCACAAGCAGGCAGGCAGGGGCAATAAAAATCCCAGCTTAATTTTAGGCGAAACAGTTGCGTGAGCAGCCAATGCATGCATGCAGCCTGAAATCCTGATTAATTCTCGTGATAATATCGGCAATGGATGGATATATGTTCAGTTTAATGCTGCTCTGAGTCATCTCTGTGTGTGCATGTACACTTGCTGCTGTGTCATAGAAAGAGGATGAAATGGCAGAGAGATGGAGAGGGTGTCATAGCGGAGTAACTGCACGTTGTGAAACAGAATTTCGTGTGGGTCACCAGAAATGCGATGACCATTTATGGGGGGTCTCAAAAATACGGTTCCCGTGTTTGACCATCCGTCTTATTAGAAAAAATTTTAAATTTTTTTTAAAAAAATAATCACATATAAAATACTATTCATAATTTATTATCTAATAAAAAATATATTAATCGTAAAAAATTTAAAATAAGATAAAAAGTCAAAAATTATAGGTAAAAAGTAAATAATTAATTTATTTTGGGACGAATGGACTATCTGTTTTTAGACTTTGGAACATCCTTCCTTTCGGTGCCAACATAGCTTGAGGTGATTTGAGGTGAGTAGGAACACTGTGTTCTGATTTGTCTTTTTTTTAAAAAAAAAAGGTTTGGAATTTAGCCAAACACAATACAAGAGTACATAAACCCGTAATCCTTACATGAATAATCGCAAAAAAAAAACTTACAGGAAGGTTACAAACAAACCTCACGCAACATAACACAATAAGGAAAGAAGTCTAAACCTCTAATAATTAAGTTCCAACCAAACTCAGAAAAAAAGTCCAACATTCCAATTTTCCGCTTCTTGCATCCCTCTTTCTCCAAAGTGTTGTCTTTGTCCTTGAAGCATCCAATATTTTGATCTTAGATGAAACTCCTTGGAACAACATTATGTATTTGTAATAATGAGAGCTTTGTGTAAGGAGTCGACCATGAAAATTCCTTTCTTTTGAGCTTTCAAACACCCCCACCTTTTCGCTTATACTTATGTTTATAAATCAAAATTTTAATTTTAAATCATATATTTGGAGTTGATTTTGGAGTTTTTTTCACCAAAGTTTATTTCCCAGGCTTGGATTTTAGATTGTTAAGAATATGTATATATTTTTTTTATTCAAAAATCATTTTTCATTTACTATTATGTTGTTTGGCTATTTCTACGAAAAACCAAACAATCACGCCCCAAAATGAAAGTACATCCTCCAGTTTTTTGTTTTATGTTGTTAATGATTAGATCTATATATGTTGGTTCATTCGTCTTATTTAAAGTTTTTGTGCAAATACGCAAAATTATAAGTTATTTTTAAAGTTGTTTTAGTAATAAATCAAATTATAACAAACTAATTAATAATTATACAATTTTGTAATGAGAAAAATGGTTAAATGTAAATCTAAAAGTCAACGGGTGAAAAAAATTTTAAAAAAAGGAGTGAGTATATTTTTTACTGAAGGCCAAACAAACGCTTTTGAAACTTGTACTAGGTTTCCAATTTATTCCAAACCAAGGGTCTCCTAAATAACATATTTAGGCCGCGTTTGGTGGTATGGGGGAGAGGGTTAGGTATCCAGCGCAGAAAACATAATAATAGATTAGTACATGATTAATTAATTATTAATTATTTAAAAAATATATAATAGACTAATATGATTTTTAAAACAAATTTCCTATTAAAATTTTTTATAAAAATACACCGTTTAGCAGTTTGGGAAACGTGTGTGTAAAAAACGAAAGGGTTTAGTTATCTTACCGGTGGTGCCAAACGCAGGCCTTAGAGTGATTCCATGTACCACCGTTACATTTTATTTCTAACCGGACAGTACCAAGAGAGGATCCATTCAAATGGATCAAGATCACGTGTAGGCAGTGTGACTGCAACTTATACGGTCCACTCCCAACTGATATTTCAAATCTAAGGCCTAAAATTCATTCCGGCACTATAGCATGTACGCTGGTGTACCGTAGCATTGCTAGTGTAGCTCACGCTCTAAATCAGTCATCATAAAATTGGACGAAGGTTATACTGTACAATAGCTTAACGTGCAGTCCTGTTGGGACTGTATGGGATCCTAATCCCATTCAAATAAACCATGTGCTATTTTAGTAAGTACAGTAGTAAAACTGAAGGAAGCATGCAGCCTCCAATTTCTCTCCCTTCTATATTTTATTTATATATATCTTTGAGCACGTTTGTGGAGGTGGGACCAGGTCATCGGGGCTCGAAAAAATCGATGACGTGTCTTAGTGACTGTTTGGATCTAGAGATTTTTTAAAGTCTCTTGTCATATCAGATGTTTGGACGTTAATTAGGAGTATTAAATATAGACGATAAAAAAATTAATTACATAAACAATTGCTATTTTATTAGACAATTTTTTTAAGTCTAATTAAATCATGATTAGCAAATGTTTATTGTAGCATCATATTCGTTAATCATGGACTAATTAGGCTCAATAGATTCGTCTCGTAAAATAGTCTAGAGTGTATGTGAGTTTTATTAATAGTTTATATTTAATATTTCTAATTAGTTTCTAAACATTCGGCATCCAAACATGGTCTCAGCTGTCCATCTGACAATACTGCGGTGCGGTGGTTAGAGAGATTGATTGATATGCAGTCAAATCTCAAAACGTAAACCACTAATATATGTTAAAAGTATTGGGATTTGATATGCACAAATGATATGAGTCGATTTGTCGTGAAAATTTTTCATATAGTTATGTTTTCAATAAATTCTATAAATATATTATCAAAAAATGATAAGAATGTGCGTTGATGATTATATGCCGATGTTCTATCAGACAAATAAAAAAAGAACTAAGGGATAGCTTGCCTTCGATGTTGCTTACTTTGTAAAAATTACACATTTTTTCTTAAGAAATATGTATGATTTCCATGTCGAGAGTTTTATTTTTGGAAATATAGTTAATTACACGCTATTTTGCCGCTACTCCCTCTGTCCTAAAGTATAACTATGGGTCACTTTAAGGAGCTTAAGAGTCTAAGAAGCCGCAGTTGAAAAGTCCTTCTCAGAATCTGAAAATGTTTAGGTTTCTCAGCTTATAGCTTCTAGTTTATTTTTCTAGATTCCACAACTCCAGATTCTCAGAAGTTAAGTGTTTAGAAGAGCTTATGACTTTTAGATATTCTGTGAGAAGCACCAGCTGTCATAAGCTCCCCTAAACAGACCTTATTTTTACAATAGTGCTAAATCAATTATTTTAAATTTAATAATTATTAAAAAATCAAAATATACGATCACCTAAAAATTATGTTAGTAGATTTATTATTCAACAGATGATAGTAAAAAAGTTATTTATAATAAATATTTTTATAAATATTATTGGTCAAAATAACATCTTAATTGAATACCATGTCAAGAACCAAAAGCAGTATTTCGGGATAGAGAGGGTATAACAGAACCTCACCGTTGACCTCACAAATAAAAAATATATAAATGCCATCCTCAACGTCATTGCCCTACACACGTCCATTAATTCAATATCCCTAGGAGTGATCTCTACATCATGTGACAAACAAATCTTTTTGGTACAGAGATGACAAACAGGATGATCTAGTCGCATCAAATTAATTATTGCATGCTAATAGCAAGGCTAATAATATAGTCAACAAGCTGGCTATAAGATTTCTTATAGCCTTCTCTTATGCTTACCCATACACATGTCTCTCTCACATAATTTCTTGGTTCGTGTGTCTAAGTTGGTTATAAGATTTCAGCTCACTACTCATCTCTCTTCTCCACATAAGTATTTAGTCAGCTTACATCCTGCTATTATACTTGCTCTAATAAACAAACGGTACCCACGTTATGGTCATTGATCAGATATTCTAGCTGGGGGTATGGCCGTGTGGAAGTACACCATCACCACAATGCACAATGGCATTAAATATATATGTGGATCCCCGTACGTACGTGCAATGTGGTTCAAGAGAGCGCCGAAAGCACCACTGCAGATAACAATCTTAATTAATTAATTAATTAAAAAGGGAGAAAACCTGAGAAGGAGATAGTACTGTATTAATTATGGGCAGCACTAATTAAACAGTACTACCGTGTTTTGTGCTAAAAGGTGATGTATCGTGTGAGTAGTTGCAGACTGTTGTGCATGCATGGGGTTGTGTGTATGGATCAAACTGTTGGAGAGAGCATCTCCAACAAGGATGTGATATCAATTAGTTGCCTTTGGTCCTATTGTAGTACATTAATTGCCAAATTAACTTTGGTGCAAATTAATGGCATTAGAAATGATCTCGACTGTCGATTTATGATCATATTTTGACAATCATAACCTCCATCTCAGATTTTTTGTCATTCTCGCAAACTTCATATCAAGCGTGAAACTATATTCTAATCGCTTTCCAAAGCAACATTAATTTTGATTAAAAGCTGAGCATATGGTCGTATTAACAAAGAATAGACATAGAGAATCACCTTAGAAGAATAGAAGGGACCTGGATCTTCTACCGTCCTGTTTCTACATTAATGCTCACTGACATATGTGTGTTCACATGTAGGTGATCAGTAGTACTGGAGAGTATCTCAATTGTCTTAGAAATGCTTTGGAACATGAAAGTAGCAAATATTCTGATAAAAAAGTAAATGATAAAATAATCTGAAGGCAAGTGGATTATACAAATTTCCGAAGGATGAAAGTTAGAGTTTAGAACAAATGTAATAAAGCGAATAAAAAGGGCCAATATAAATATATTTCTAACATATAAGAAGTATCTTATTAATAATTCTAATGAGTTATCTTTGAATTTGAAATTGAAAAAAAATATCTGTATTATGGAGCCATGATTATTTCTGAATAAATAAACACACAGTGAAATAAATAAGGTAGTTACAAGTTGTGAAGCTCGTGTGTCAAATTAATAAATAAGAGTAGGATCTTACTCCATTAATTAATATTTGTACAGTCACTTGATGATCTGTTTGACCCGGGGAAAGCCGTCCCAATATTGTGCTTGCATTGCATGGGTGCAATGCAAGTTGCAGTGGGCACGTTGTCACGTTCGATGCCAGCTGACGCCTTACCATCGATCTGCGTAGAGGATTTAAGAGTACTGCAGTTTGGCCTTGAATAATGATCTCAGTGAAAAATAGGGAATATTGACTGTACTCCTATATCTTGATTTCTTCAAGATTTGAGTCTCATGGGGTAATATCGTGCATAACACGAAATGAATCATCAAAGTATATTAGTAAACACCATATGGTTATCATGTGCATGTCCTTGCATATTATAATTGGCAAAATTTACTACGGGATATTCAAAGTTTGCTTTCTTTACTCTTGGTCACCACAAGAACGTGTTTCTGTTACAGGGCACCATAAAAAAAAGAAAATGGTTGCTAGACATTAGTCATATTATTTTATTATGTCTACTACGAATGGAGAGATAGTCATTAAACACGAGATCGCCCATAGTCCAACTAATTCTAATCCAATCACTTTGGTTTGAACTAGACCTAGGACATTCTCCTTTACCCGATTTTCTCCCTCAAACCATAGCTTTTGGGCCAGCTACGACAATCAGCAGCAGCGGGTGACGATTTACGCCTAGTGGCAATTGGCAAATAGGTATGACAGATTCCGTGCTCATCAAAGAACTGTTGATGAGCGAGCACGGCTATGGTTCAATTTCGTCACTGCCCTCGTCACCCTTATTTTAGGTTTTGGGGAGAGAGGAGAGGGGGAGTAGGACTAGACAAGAACCACAACCAATCACTGTTACAAGGCGATTGACTTATGGAGACATGGAGATATTCAAACATTTTGTCGTTGTTTCTCTCCAATTATAGCAGGTATAATAATAATATCATTGATCTCCACTATCCTATAGCCAATTACCAATTTTATGGTGCCCTCCAACGGATACGTGCTGGCTAACTGAAAAGAGTGTAAATCTTAGGTGATTGTTGGATGGATGGAATGACACGAGTTAGAAATGAAGAAAAACTTGGAAAACTAATTACCCAAAAAAATTATCATGCTTAATTTTACCAGGATGCTCTTCTGTCGAGAATCAATTAATACACACGTAGGAACAGTATGGTACAGTAGGACAGAACTATGCATTGATTGTACTGTAGCGAGTTAAATTTATGAACTTAAGAATATAACGATTTTGAGTCATGGGTACTCACGAATAATCAGTGCCCATAAAATCATCAATGCAACATCGTGTGGCATCATGCATCATAGACCTGAATTATTCAAATGATAGAGATAGAGTGGCATCAACCTGGAATAAGCTACTAGAAAACTTACGAAAAAGATTGGTTTTTAGAAAAAAAAAAAAGCTAAACGACATATTTATAAATAAAAAATAATTAGTGAGTAAAATGTTAAACCCTAAACTATAATGAAAAACCCTAAATCAACTCTAAATTTAAAATTTAAAATTTAAATTTTTATTTAAATATAAAAACAAGCGAAAAAATAGACGATTTTGTCCAAAGAGGTTCCTCTGATTCTGAGGAACAATGTCACAGAAGAACAGTGCCGGATAGGGCGAGGGAAAGCACAGTACGTACTCCACTAACTGTAGTGAGTTAAATTTGTGAACTTCAAAAATCTAAATTGGTACTTGTGCCAATTGTACTACTGTAGCATGTATACATAATGCCCTATCCATGGTTCATGCTACGTGGAGAGCTCCTGAACCGTCGTCCGGTGGAGCATAATTTGGTTTCTCACCACAATAATTATGATTATCGCGATAATCATGGCAACTATGGTGGAAAAACCACTAGCTTTGTCTGTCCTGGTCTTATATATCCATTTAACTGCTCATTTCCAAAGGGATAACATTGTTCATCCGGAGCTGAGTTAATTTTTTTCAACCTTAAAAAGTCAATGTTCATATTGATAGCTAAATTTAGGCATGATTTAGTTTGTAAAAACATCACATCAAATGTTTGGACACACATTTGAAATATTAAACATAACCTAATTATAAAACAAATTTTAGATTCCGTCTGGAAACCGTGAGACGAATCTTTTGAGTCTAATTAATCCATCATTAGCGCATATTGGTTACTGTAGCACTTATAGATAATCAAGTCCTAATTAGGCTCAAAAGATTCATCTCACGATTTTCTCCATAACTATGTAATTAGTTTTAATATTCATATATATTTAATGCTACACTTAGATGTCTAAACATTTGATGTGATGTTTTTGGGAAAAGATTTTGGAAGTAAACAGGACCGCTTAGGTGGTGTTTAGATTGAGAAAATTTTTAGGAAAAGTGTCACATCAAATGTTTGACCGAATATCGGAAGGGGTTTTTGGACACGAATGAAAAAACGAATTTCACGGCTAGCCTGGAAACCGCGAGACGAATCTTTTGAGCATAATTAATCCATCATTAGCACATGTTGGTTACTATAGCACTTATGGCTAATCATGGACTAATTAGGCTCAAAAGATTCGTCTCAAGATTTCTTTCGTAACTGTGCAATTAGTTTTTTGGTTTATCTATATTTAATATTTTATTTAGGTGTCCAAAAAATCGATGTGATGTTTTTGAAAAAAAAATTTTAGGAACAGGCCTTATTCTACCTGGTTCTGTGGTTTCATACTAGATTTGAAAAGTTTGCACTGCCATCCTGCATAAGCCCATAATGCCCATAATGCCATTAGCAAGGTGTGAAAATTAAATGAGGGAGAGTGCTTCACCTACACAATACAAGGCTACACAGACAGTGTGGATCTTGCTGGGAAAAAAAGGTGTTGCTTTCTTGGACAATTCTCCATGTATTAAAGCAATGCCTCCGAGTCCTAATCAAAATTTGCTACTACCTCTATCTCATATTAAGTTTAATTTTAGTTTTTAGATATAATATTTTGACTCTTCGTCTTATTTAAATAATTTTTATGATTAATATTTTTATTGTTACTATATGATAAAATATGAATTGAATTTTATGTGTGACGAGTTTTCGTATAAATTTTTCAAATGAGACGAATGATCAAACGATGGACATCGAAATCGAAAAATAAAATTACGATGAGACAGACGTACTCCTTCTGTCCGAAAAGAACCAATTCTCCGGTTTCCGTGTCTACCGTTTGACCATCCGTTTTATTTAAAAAAATTTCAGGAAATTAGAAAAAAAATTAGTCACATGTAAAGTACTCTTCATGATTTATCATCTAATAAAAACAAAAATATCAATCCCAAAAAAATTCGAATAAGACGAAGAGTAAATAATTGTAGATAAAAGGTAAAAAATTGGTTTATTCTACGACGGAGGGAGTATTAGCTGGCGAGAAAATCTATCCAAATTACGATGATGCAATATGTCTTGGAAAAGGTGCCCAGATGATCATGACCAATTAAAAGACTGGGTCACAATGTCAACATCTTGATTGATCTAATTTTAGCCCTGGGAGCTCTAGTTTATAATTAGGCCATGCCCAAAATAAAAAAATTTATGTTGTCACCTCAAATATTTGGACACATGAAGTATTAAATATAGACAAAAAACTAATTATATGGATTACATGTAAATTACGAGATGAATCTTTTAAGCCTAATTGTGTCATGATTTGATAATATGGTGCTACAGTAAACATTTACTAATGATGGATTAATTAGGCTTAATAAATTCGTCTCGCAGTTTTCTAACGAAATCTATAATTTATTTTTATATTAGACTACGTTTAATACTTTAAATATATGTCCACTGTCTCCATGTAACAACCAAACCTAAAAATTTTCCCCAACTAAACAAAGCCTTAATATGGTAATCTTTTAAATCTCCTCTTATTCATGAATCTAGTAAAATCACAATTCTGTTCTCAAAATACATGATAATATTAACTTTTTGGATATTAATTACATGTTAGTCATGCTTGAATTATTTTTAATGATAAAACAAACCACAATAAAATAAATTATATTTAAATAATTGTAATATAATTGGTCAAATATTATTTTTAAAAGTTAACAGCATCACGTATCATATTTGAAAATAGAGAGCACATCTAGGCCGCGTGCTTCTCTTCCCACTATTGACCCAGATTCCCTCATTTTCACACGTACACTTCCCGAACTACTAAACGGTGTGTTTTTTCAAAATATTTCTACAGAAAGGTTGCTTTAAAAAATCATATTAATTTATCTAATAATTTTTATAACTAATAATTAATTAATCATGTACTAATATATTACTCCGTTTTCCACGCCGGGTAACTTACTCTCGGCCAAACACGGCCCTAGCTGTATACTACAAAACCCTAGAATTTTCTTAACAAAAATTACAGGTAGATCCTTGTGAATTGGGAGGTACAGAAGTAGCTGGTGCATACAAAGAAGCATGTGACGTTAGGGGTGGACATAGAGAGTGGTCACGGTGGTCCTCAGACCATCAAAAAGTCTCAGCTTAAATCTAATATTATATATATTTATATATAATAGAAGAAACTTAATATTTATTAACATATATAAAATATATCTTTGATTAATTTTATATTCTAATATATATATATATTGTATCTTATATTTTTGATAATTAAATAAGCTATTTAAGTTGAATAACCTGTAGTAAAAATCCTGGATACGGGCGAGCGTATCAAACTCGTGGATGTATGCCTTTACGGTTTTGTACACCGTCGTGCATGCTGGCAGCTATATATTGTACGTGAGGACGTACGTGTGCAGTTATTTAGTGAAGTACGTGGACACACTGCCATCACATTCACCGTCAGACACATGAAATTAATTACTACCTCCTTCTCCCGTCTCGAAATAAGATTATTTTTTATTTTCTGATACAATGTTTTAACCCTTCGTCTTATTTAAACTTTTTTTATTATTATTTTTATTTTTACTGGATAATAAAACATAAATAATATTTTATATGTGACTATTTTTTTAAGTTTTTGTGCAAATTTTTCAAATAAGAAGAATGGTTAAACAGTTGGCCAAAAAAAATGAAAAATAAAATTAATTTGGGACGAAGGCAGTAATAATCTTCAAATGTATCCATAAATGCCACGTGAAAGAAACTATGGAAGTGTGTGCGCTTCGTACGTAGTACATTCTAAAATAGATTGTCACCTCACCCCTGTGCCAAAATAAACACAAACATTCCTGTTCAAATAAACATAATCCTCTTATTTAAGTTTTAATTAGAGTGATTATTTATTTTGGAAGGGAGAAAACAATATTCTTATCTACTACGTATCGATTTGTATATCAAAACATTTTATTCTCATGATATTTCATATGTGACCAGGGCGGATCTGCTTAAGCCCCCTACGGCTGGATCACCCTGCAAGATAAGAGAAGGAGACGGAGGAAAATGAGAAAAATGATAAAGAGTAGGGGGCTAAAGAAGAAAGAAAATACTAGTCTCATCCCTCTTGATGGGCTAGATCCGTCCTATAACTGACTTAAACTGACGTACTACTTTCACATTAAAAAATGATATTTTATATTTTATTTCTCTATATACATATATTAACTAGGAATCTAATTTTTTAGATAGGGGAATAACAGATGCTGGCTGCATAAATCAGCAACACATTTGTAGATGGTAGACTGTAATAATTAATTAATGACCAACTTAGATAATTTGCTCGTATACCTGATACAACTTTGGACTTGGCCAAATTTACGGTATATTTTATTTAGTAGTGATACTAGTCTAGTAAAATTTAGATCTAATCATGTATTTTTATAAGTATATTAAATATTTTATTTGGAACTTTGATAAGATATATTTATCAATTTATCAATTTTAATATGATATATGTTACACGAAGTTATTGCAAAGTTATACATTTTAGTTCAAATTTTACAATTATAGAATTTTTACCATACATGTTACCGGTATAGTATAATAAAATCAGATCTGATCCGTTAGATACAAAGCAACAAATGACTTATAATCATTAGAGGGTACCTTAAAAAATGCTTGGACTTTGGACTAGAGTATATAGTGGTTTTCAATTTAGTTTTGAGAATAATTTTTCGGTCATTTTTTTTACTTGTATTTCTTATTTACCAAGGAAAAAAACTCGGCGACCAAAGTGACGAATAGGACTCATTAAATTAATCATAACAGTCAACGCGAATCTAAATATTCTGTACGCACTATCGTCCGTTCGATCAAGGAGTCACACGGTAAGTTAACGCTAACATTATGACGTACTGACCGCGCCACTGGCTACCAGAGCACAAATTAATGCATGATTAATTAAATACTAACGTGAAGAAACTTAAAACATACATTAATATAATTTTTTAAGTATTTTTAAATAGATACCATTTAATAATTCATGAAGCACGTGGGCGAAAAACAAGCGATTAGAAGTTAGGTACTCTGCTAAACATGCCCTAAAAGCTAAAATCTTATTTCTTGATCTTAATATGAAACATATAGCTCATACATGTGTATTTTTTTGTTGGTAGATGTTATGTGGTACACATCCATGACTAGTTTATATTTTTTGAGTGATCAGAACTTTGGCCATATTTTATCACCTAAGTTTTACTTTGAACTGTCAAAACTTTTAATTTTGACTGGATAAATTCTTCATTGTGTTATGATTTGGATAACCCCAAATGATTTTCTTCAATACACATCCATAGTATTAAACATATCAGCTTTGGTACAACAACAAAGGCCGTGTTCAGCTTGAGGGAGGTAAGTTAACTTATACCTAACACGGAAAACATAATAATAGATTAGTACATAATTAATTAATTATTAATTATTTAAAAAATATATAATAGATTAATATGATTCTTTTAAAACAACAATTCTATATTTTTTTAAAAAATACTCCGTTTAGCAGTTCGAGAAGCGTGCGCGTGAAAAACGAGGCGGTAAGTTAACTTACCGGAGGCAAGCGTGGCCAAACTCTCATATATATATATATATATATATATATATATATATATATATATATATATATATATATATATATTCAGTAAGTTAGGCGAGAAAAGTTATTTAGGTTGGTTCAAACCATAAAAATAACAAAAAAAAAACAGAAAAGATATATTTAAGGATTGTCCAAAGTAAAATTTAGGTAATAAAAGATGGTCTATTGTGTGTAACTGGTATTTATTGGGTGCTCCCTGCGTATTTGTTACGTGGTTTCAACTCAAGATTTTCTTGAAAGTTACATATATTTTTCCATGTGGTTGTACACTTTACTGATAACTAGCATATTATCCATGCGTTGCAACGGGATCTTATTAAAAATATCATTAGCACTTTATTAAAATAGAATTAATAAAAGTGGTTTGATATATAGGTCTTAATTTTTTTTATTTTAAAAAATAGGAGTGAGTTGGTGGTGAGGTAGGTGGCAGATTTACCACCACACACCACCACCACTGCTACCTTTTATAGGAGTAGTAGATAATTAATAATATATCCTATGGCTAGTTTGTTTGGAATCAACCTTTACCACAGTACCTACGTACTAGAAATGACTTTTCTTATTTTATCCAAACGGTCATATCTATTTTTACCATCAGCTGAATTGAATTACCGATAAGAAAATCAAATGGGATACAAACAATTGTCCAATAAAATGAGACCCTCCAGGGCTTGGATGGTTTCTACTACCACTGGAGTTGATAATATTTATTGATGCAGGCTGACATGTGAACCCGTATATAGATTATTAGGCTGACATGTGAACCCGTATATAGATTATTTTTATACGGTTAGCGGATTAAAATGATGGGGCAATTTTGTAAACTTATCACTGGTTTGAAATATTATTGCAAAATTGTCACTAAAATTACAAAAATACCACTAAAACTGTCATTTTAGTTGTATCCTTGTAAATTAAAAAAAACGGTGACAAATTTGTAAAAACCCCTGAAATGATCTGTTGGCAGATTTTCGCAGGGCAAGCCACTGACATCCCTGGTAATATTCCCTGTGGTAGTACGTATTCACCAGAGGTAGACATGGACTGAACCACATGCAAATATGCAATGAAGTAGGGGTACTTGACAGGACAATATATAAGTTAACCAAAATAACTTCAGTCCTTAGCTTTAAATTTGGATCCGAAATACAAGTAGTGAGTCAACTTGCTGTTGGGTATTTACTCTCTCGTTTTGACATGCTCATTGAGTAGCACTACCTCCGTCCAAAGATATAAATATTTCTACTTTATTTAGTATAGATTAGTATAACTGTAAATAGTGCTAGAAAAGCTTTTTTTTATCACATTTAGATATCAAAAATGCTTCCATTTTAGAACGGAGGGAGTGACTACTAGTAATTTTCAGAAGATATGTAAGATGTTTTGATCTAAATATTGTGGCATCAATAATTAATCTCCAAATAATAAAGTATCAAGTGTAGTATCATCATGCAGTACGTACAGTGTTATACATAGATTAATCGCAATGCATTTTTAAGCAGTGGGCATCATCAGAGGCTAGATTACAGATATGCAGACACCCAGCTTGGTGTTACATAGCGGAGTGATGCAACATTCAGTTTAGCCGGAGAGGGCGCTGGTGTTGTAGACGAGGAGGGCGCCGCCGCCGAGGAGTCCGGCGAGGGTGACGGCCCAGATCAAAAGACCAGTGGTTCCTGCAGATTGATTACCAGCATACAAAGATCACATAAATAATAATTAACCTTTTAGGAGTAGCATATAGTTGTATGCAGCAGTTAGCTGGATGTGGCAGTATGAGTAATTAATCTGAATATAAGAGAGAATCATAAGTTTCTTAATAATGTACTATATGAATTATGGGTAAGTATTCATAAGAGCAGTAGTTAGCATCTTATGTAACTTACACTGGAGTAGACATGTAGCTCTACCCGAGTACTAGCTCTGTTCAAAAATACAAACATTTGTATCTGGGTACATAGCCTAGAATCCTTATGCTATTTGTGAATGAAAGTAGCCATTAGCAATAGCCAGAATAATTGGTTAAGATAAGATATTGCCTTTCTGGTTTCTAGGGAGAAAGAAGTCTTCATCACATCACAGGTTGTTGAGAAGACCCTTTCAGATTTAGTACTTACTTGTAACTAATTTACTAGACTGAACATCTATCTGCTCATAGATTTGGTGGTTATAGTAATTTACAGCATATTTCTGCATCTGCGTCTCTCTTTTTATTCATCTAAGACTCTCTGCTTGTATGGAAGTATTTCTTATAGATAATAGATGGCAATTATGGCTGTAAAAGAAAGGTTACTTACCACCAACGTAGGTGTCACCGCTGGGAGACCATTCCTCCGGCGAGTAGATTGGGCTGCAAATCGGCAATGAGTTTGTCAGATTTAGCCAATCGATTGCTAAGGATACTACTACACCGTAAATAATATTCCTTCGCGCTTAATTGTATATTGCATCTCGGTTACCTGTAGCCGTCGACGTTTGCGCCGTACTTGTCAACGAATTGGTACACACCCTTACCCTGCATCCGTCACAAAATCTATCAGTTTTAGAGCCTGCCAGATGGAATCTGTAACTGAACAAAACTTGCAGAATTGTCTCTGAAACTTGGAAAAAACATGGGGTGTCCATTCTTGCATGTTTTAGAGTCTGTAATCTATAGTTTCTTGTGTTTGAAATATAAACACCACCATGCAAAATAGCTAGCAAAATTTCGAGTGAAAAATTGACAGGTTTTGGAGTTTGGACAAGTCCTGACCGTGCTCTTCCTGCCAGATGCATCAATATCGACTGACATGCCACCACCAATACCTGCAAACAAAAAAGATAAACCACACAGATTCAGACACTGAAATCCACTCAGCAATAAGCAGCACAATCAGCTGAAAAAACTAATGTCTCGGTCTGAATTCAGAAAGAAAAGTTTCAGACAGACCGTAGGGCTTGTCGGTCTTGATCTTCTTGCCGCCGCTGCAGACGATGGCGAAGGAGGATCCCCGGCGGGAGATGGACGGAAGGCCCTTGGCCACCAACGGCGAGGTGATCATGGAGGTTGCCATCCTCAGCTCAATTCAGTAGCTCACTCTCACTCACTGTTTCTCAACTGATCTGATGGATGCAAAGCAGATGTGGCCAGCAATGGCAGCTCAATATACTTGTGGCGCCAAAACCTGGTGGCCATGCCAGTCACCACATGATGGACAGGATAATGCAGGGTGCACACGTGTGACCGCCGCCGTGCCACGTGGCAGCACGCGTATGGCCCGGTCCTGATATGCCAGTGCCAAAACGTTATCCTCTGGGGATTTTCAGTGGACATGAGTAAAAGTTTTGTTTGGCCACTGTTAACAGGGAAATTTTGTGGTGCAAGGATTGGACAGCTGATCTCTTCACCATGAAAATCACCAAATGAATCAACCAAGAAATGAAAAGAATCAGCAAACCTGTGGTGCCCAGGCCCCAGGGTGTCAGTGACAGAGGCTCTGCTAGGTGCCAATGGATGCAACTGCAGTCTGGAATGTTCTGGCATGAAAGATAGGATGAAGAAATGGATGTTAATATGGTCATTAGGGCATCACATCCAGATACCACTAATCAAATTGTTACTCGAAATCAGGAAAGATGAGACTTTGCTCACGAGGTAAGAATCTGGGTTGCACGCTCTTTGGCAAAGATGGGATTAAACTATCATATTGTCAATGGGAAAATGAATAAATTCTGAGCCTGTCACAATACAAGATAAGGTAGGTGATTTTCTTCTCACAGGGTAATTTCAGCCACTGGTAGTTAGTGTACAACAAGAAGACTGAAAATCAACTTTTTATGTGGGAAATAAAAAAGCACGAACAACTTAAACTGGATGATAAATAGATCAAATCACAGTTGTCTGGTATCTTCTTTGATCTGTACCCCAAATTCCCAATAGAGCAAGCTCCTTAGTATGTTCCTTCATGTCCTTCTCAGCCTCAGCTTTGCTGCCATTGGATAATATAAATCTACCAGATGTTATAAATTAGTAGTCAATGTTATTTTTTTTAAGAGTGAAAGTTAAATTTTGAAACTTGTTACTACCCAAAACAATAACATCAGTAATCTGTGATTCACGCATGATGCAGCACCGAATGGTCTATCAAGATTAGCTTGATCAGCTTGGCCTCTTTTTTTTTCTTTTGACAACTAGCTACTGTGTCTGATTAGCTTATCTTCGCAACTTTAAAGCTTGATTTCACAAATAATAACATCACGAGTAGTTCCTAATTCAGCTTTTTTTGGTAGAATTAAACAGGCTGTTTATCATAGTATCTCAACAATAGAATCATGTTGTTTCCCGGCCAACATATTATATATCATCAGTAAATTGGTATAAATTACAAATATACTGTAACTCGTACTGTACATCGGTTTACAACCTGATGTTGATTGCTTAAAATTGCATATCATGGTACAATCCAAGACTATTGTTCATCAGCAATTCCATAAACTCTGCATTTGAGGGGAAAAAAAACAATGCAATTTATCCTCAAGAATACAGAATATAAGTATCCCAGTCGTCTACACATTGACGAAAAATCAATTCATTGGCAAACTGCTACAAAATTCCAGAATCTCAAATCCTCTATTTACAAGATTCTGGCAATGGCATGCCAAACCATCCAAAAAAAAAGCTGCATGCCCTAGCCATGTTGTTAATCCTAACTCTTGTACAAGTTTTGTACACGGTGTTGTTATCACCAATTGCCTACTATTCACAGTTGATAATGTCAAATACAATAATAGCAGATGAGAACATGTCAAAGGAATTCCAAGATGAGATGAGGAAATGAGAGCAAATAAATATTAACTAATTGAACCTATCTGGAAATAAGAGTATGGGGCCATGGCACTAAAATCTGAATTGATGTGGAAGATAAACAAAGATGACAGCCAAGTGAGTTTTACTATAACAATTAACTTAAAAAGTGAAAATATCATGGAGAACACTGGAAAATTTATCTGCATGCTGTGATTAGAGAATTTGATGAAGACTACATACACATGATCATTGGTACGAAAATTCCTTCATAGGACATGGGGGGGGGGGGTGCTGAAAGGACAATCATGATAAGGAATCAGCAATTAGTCCTGAAAGGACATAATCATGAGCTGTATACTATGCACAGATTTAACTACTCAACAGGAATATTTGAACATGCCAAACAAGGGATCCAAATTAACTGCGATTGATGAATTTGGCAGTCATGTGATCATTGTCAAGTTCCATCGTAGGGACACAAGAGCATTTGAAACGAAAAGGAAGCCTTGGCTCTCAAACAGACAGAAAAGGAGTTCTTACCCTGTACTAACAATGGAATGATTCAGCTATCACTGCTGAAAGGACAAAATCACAAGTTAAACCACGCAGAGATTGAACTAATCTTAGAGATGTACTGGGAATATTTGAACATGACAAACAAGATGACCAAGGCAACAAAAATAGGTCAAGGTTGAGAGCCTAAGGAACGTAGAGCACTTTGTTCACCCCTGGGATACACATAAAGAACATAGAGTACTCTGTTCACCCCTGGGATACACACTTAGATAAGCATGAGATTCATTGAAACTTGTGTGGATAGGTATTTGATGCTCTTTCCTGGACCCAAGGAAATTATGGATGGCAAGAGAAGTTGAAAGGAACAGACAGAAGTGTCCAACTATATCAAAAACTATAACAAGAACCTTAAGTAGACATTATGAAAGCTTTGATCAAATTCTCTGCCGATTGCTTCTGTTCAGTGGTGCCAGATATGCGAGCGACATGGTCGTGACGAGACGATTTTGATTCGATAATTTCAATGTGAGCTCCAGAAATCTGCAATGATACTCAAGAAATTAAACATCAATGCAAAGGAGAAAAAAATACACTACAGTCCTACCAATAAGGCTTTTTTTCCTAAAAAATAAACCCACTGAGGATGTCAGAAATATACCAACTACTAGCGCCATCTCAAAATATTATAACGTAGGGCGAAATTCGTAGTACTAGGTTATGTCACATCCAGTACTAGGTTTTATTATTTTGAGGAGTTAGTACATTTTTAATAATTCTTTCATGTTAATCCTGCTAACAGATTACACCCTTTCCAACGAAATCCACTTAAACGAGTCCAGTCTTGCAGTTGTATAGACAAACACCATACAACACATTCCAATAATTTTAATAAAATTAGCAAAAAAAAAATAACTTGCATGGTGTACTGGAAAATGGAATATTATTTTAAGAAACTTAACATATTATTAGTCTACATAACACGTAATGCATGAACCACTGAGGCAATATAATTTTATAATATTTTTTTAACATCTAGTCATTTCTCTAGATGCTGAATCCAAATCAAAGGTAGAACGAAGTATTATTACATTCTACACATGAGGGGTGTATACCTTGCAGAAGGCAAGATTTGAGTTAATGCACCAGCTTCATGAAAAAAGTGCAAGATGCCAGCAATATGAATGATAAACTAACCTTTCTAATGTTGTCCAAGTTTGTGCCATGTTTCCCCATTACTTTTGATAGACCACTAGCAGGAATAGTCATTTCCATATGCGGAAGACGTCTATCAAAGGTAGTTAGAAAAGAGGATTAAAACAAGAGGGATGAAATCAGATAACAAGTAATCATTAAAATAAATTATAGAATGGAAGGAGCAGCAGCACTTGAGATCAGAATTCATGGGAAGTTCTATTCCAACGTACCCTCCATATCCCTTTGATGTATATGAGGAGAGTGCTGGATAGCCATCATCTACAACCTGATGGAGAATATCATTGGTTAAGCTGACATCGCAAGATTATATGTATATCCCATTATGAAGATCAAAGGACATACAAATATAGTTAATCACAAATCAAAATGGTGTACCTGCAAGGAGCTGTACCCATACGAACTGCTACGTGGATATGCTTCCAAACCACGTTCGACTTCACCCCTTTGATCGTAGCCCAGGGGAGTGATTTGCTGTCTGTAAGGTAATAATGCAGGCAAAGGGAAACTGCTTGCATACAAAGGATCAGTAGTGGCAGCGGTTAACTTCCCATCCTTCTCAGAATTTTGCCTGTCCACACTGTCCCTCAAAACATCATCCCTGAGTCTTAAAACTATCTGAACAAGAGCATCACGCAGGTTGTCCACTTCTCCAAACACCTATTTGAAATGGCAATTTAAATCCCAAGCTATCACACTAACAGACTATTTTAATGGTAAAATAAGATACCTCGACAAGCTCATCACTGGAAGACGCCTTCCGTGGTTTTTCACCCTTTGATATGTAGATAGCTGCCTTAGTCTTACTCCGCATGTCATTGACAATCGAACCGCCCTTGCCAATAAGACAGCCTATTACCTTACCCGGAACAAGAAGGCGAAGATTAATTTTACCTTCACTGTCATCGTTGATCTTTGATTGCAGCAGCAGAACAGCTTCCACTGCTGCAGACTTAGCATCATCCGTGGCCTGAAAGAGAAGGTAACACCTCAAATATAGCACCATAACATAGGGCAGAATCAGCAAAGCTTTAGAAGTGTGGTCTAACCTCAGTGGATGTGATAGTGATTATACTTTCCTCTCTATCATTTTTTGAGTCATCAACATCTATCCTTGCACCACTCTCTTTCCTTATACTCTTTATCGTCACCCCGCCTTTACCAATAACCAACCCAATCTTGCCAGCAGGGCATAAAACACGCAATAATAGCTCCCCAGAACATGTTGGTGTATTATAAGCAGGAATTACAGGAAGCACAGATTGGTAAATAGGCAATCGGCTATGAGCATCAGCTGATACTGCAAGTTCAGGAAAATGAGGTGTTGACCCTAAGATCGATAGACTTGGATGTCCAGAAGAAATGGCAGCATCTGAGGGCGCGTAGAAGTTACTAGATGGATAAACAGGAAGATCAGAAGGAACTATAATGCTTGGAGGAAGTTCTGAAACAGAAGTTTCAAGAGGAATGTTCTCTTTTGATGGGCACTTGTAAATGATGGTCGATACTGCAAAGAGTGCCTTTCTGACAGCTCTAGCATCACCAGTTATCTGTTTAGCATAAAAATGCATTATACATAGCAATTAACAGAATTTATATATAGAAACGCAGCATGGATATTGTCAAAGGTAGCAGAACTTAAAAGAGTGGTTATAAAGGTGTGTACAGACACAAAGTTCAGCACAAATAAAGAACAAAATTCAATAGAAATACATTTAGCTTTAGAAGTGCATTTACCGAACAGATTAAAAATAACATTTTAAAGTATTGTACAATCATGTTGTAAATTATTCTAAAAGGTGGTGTTGGTAAGTGTGTGCTGTACACCAATCCTCTCACTCCCAAAGATCTTCTATAGCTGTGAATATACTTAGACATATCTAATGTTTGCAGGACCTTTTCTTGAAAAATGGATTATTCACAAATGTCTATATGTAGGTGGTTGGTTGATCTCATGCAATGATGTGTACAATTTTTAGCTCAGAGGATAGCTAATTTTACATTTGTAGAAGTATATTTATTTGGCAAATATCACAATGCATGGGTACCGCTAGTCAAACAAATAAAATATAATGATCATATTACAAAACATATGTCAGGGTCAAGGAAATTATGTCAAACATGCAATATCCTCCCCTATCATGTTGGCAAATAATTTTAATTAAGGAAAGTGTAGGATGGGAGAATTTACCTGAACAAAATTATCAAAACTCATAGCACATGAGTGGGTAACTTCATTTGGATCTTTTGGGGTCACTTTAATAAATGCTTTTGAAGTTGACCGAAGCCTCTTGATGACAGCACCAGACTTTCCTATAACACTTGCAGATTGACTAGCTGGTACAAGGATGTTTGCTTCTTCATTATCGGAGTCACTAGTGATGGACAGAGCATCAACAATTGCCTCATGTACCTTGAGTAATGCATCTTGTGCTGTGCAAACAGGCTCCCTATCATCATCGTCATTAACATCTAGGTTTCTATGCTTGACATAACAATATACCAATATAACCCTTTTGTCTGCACCAGGGTAAGGGTCAACGACCTTGACTTTAGCATTGGTCTGTTGACGGATAGAGTTTATCACCTTGCCATTCTTGCCAATTACATTACCTATTACTCTGTCTGGACAGAGTATGCGGTAAACAACCAATTCATCGTTACTGGAGTTTTCCTGGGTACGTGGTACTGGCCTCCTCTTTTGGTCCCTCCTATCTTCTCTGTCATGGTCCCTGTGTTGCTGAGGGCGTTTACCAGTATGCCTCATTTCATTAACTGCAAAAGAGAATGCAGGATAAAAATATTATTTTGTTAACTGCAAAATGAAATGCAGGCTAAAAATCATGGTTGGTGTTACAGATGAATAAAGAACATCAAGCACTTAAGTACTTTCTGAAAAAGGGAATCTATGAGGACTGGGGAAACTACGGGTCATAAATAAAATGAAAGCTAGCAACCAATAAATAGCCGCATTTGGCAACACATTTTACATTGCTATTTAATATTTATGCAGTACAAAGCAAAATGGTATCCAACAAAACAAAGGCAATGATGCTGGTGAACCACTATCAACATTCACCCAGCAATACTTGGCAATTAGATTATTTTAAGGAGAATTCAACAAGCAAATATTTTGGATTATTCATATAATGTCAAACATTAGCACACAAACCCAAAAGAAACGAAAGGGGAGAATAAAATCTGTAACCATTATCCCGTCGAGCTATGAATATGTCAGGCGCAACATTTAGTAGAAGACATTTGACTGAATGCACATGACTACACATAAATTAAGGCATTGTAATTGAATTATGAAATTAAACATACATGGCGCAAGCGGCACACATGGGTCTTGCGCCATACATAGAGGCATAAACGATATAGCCCCAAGGCAGGCATGCAATACGAGTCCCAGAGGCTACAGCTACCCGATTTAGCGATGAAAGTATAACAGATGGTGAAGTGAAACCACGAAAAAGAAGTGGTGGGACACATTGGAATCCCTAGAGGGACACAGCGATTGACTGAATGGTGCCCAACAAGGCAACAAGCAAAACATGACTAGTCGACTACGAAGCAATCAGCAGGAGCAGCATAGCAGAACACGGGCGCATCACGAACACAAGGGATTTGGAGGAGCACACACTACTAGAGAGGGGAGGGGGAGGCGAGCAGAGCAGAGCAGGCCAACCAAACCCTCCTCTTCCTCCCACAACCCCGAACCAATCCACGCAAGAATTTCGATTGTAGCAGAAGGGGGGGAGGGTGTGGGGGGACCGACATCGACGTCGAAGGCAAGGACGTACCGAAACCGCCACCACGCATCGACGGCGGGGGGAGGGGACGTGAGGGGCGGCGGCGGCGAGACGGGGATCGGGGAGGAGGAGCGGAAACCCTAGAAACAGGGGGGCGGGGGGATCGAGTAGACGGGAAGCTGGGGGTCGTCGTCCTCTCCCTCCCTTGAGGCACCTGCTGCGTCACGGTTTCGTTTTGGAGAACAAGTCCGCACCTTCGTTTTTTTGGAACGGATTTTCTTTCCGGATAACGCGAGTCACGTAAAACGATATTATCAGTATTACGGGACAAGGTTTGATAAGTTACGGATAAAATTATACTAATTGATATTTCCTCGTACCAAATAATAATTGGTATCGTCGATGAAAAAAGACAGCACTCTTCGTAATGCCATTAGTAAACAAGTACGCTCCAAAGCACCATTAGTAAACAAGGTATTCATACCAAAACGCTAAAATTCACCAAAAAGTCACCATTCTACCCCTAAACCTTGTATTAGCCATATATTATTTCAGAAATTAGTAAAAATTATAAAAAATATTTATTTTTAATAAATAGTCATCGAAAATATGAATAATTGTTTTTTCACGCAAAAAAATACCATGAAGTCTTCAAAAAGCCATATATTATTCCAGAAATTATTTTTTGCACCAAAAATAATTATTCATATTTTCTATGATTATTTATTCAAAAATAAATTCTTTTTATATTTTTTATTAATTTCTGGAATAATATACGGCTAATACCAGGCTTAGGGGTAGAATGGTCACTTTTTAATGCCTGTTTTTAAAATTTTAATGTTTTGATATTACTACCTTGTTTACTAGTAGAGTTCTCGTTTACTAACGACGTTTCGGAGAGTGACGGTGTTTTGGCAATTTTCCCGTATCGTCGACGCTGCGGCGAGACCGCGAAGAGGGGCGGTGGGGTGCGGGGAGGCACGAGGCCAGCGGAGGGGAGCGGCACGCAGATTGGCGTTGGCACGAAGCACCATAGGGGAAAGCTGGCGCCGATGCGTGAAGTAGCGCGGAGATGGAGTAGTGCGAAGGAGCGGCACATGCGTCAAAAGGCAGTGTAAGAACTTCCGTCTGGACGCAAATATGTTTTATAGATTTTCTGTAAATATTAAGTTCTACTGTGTACGTTCCGTAATAACTACTATGGGATTGGATTTGTAAAAAAGTAACATTGTGATCTTTTCATAGATTAGTATCGGTTTTTTATTGGCTTTTATGTACACGTTTCATAAATTATTAAACGGTATATTGTTGAAAAAAGTTTTATATAGAAATTCACTATCTTATATTTGTAAAGTAGATTTCTAAGTCTGTGGTAGCAAATTATATCAATTATATCATTAAATAGTTACCACATAAATCAAATAATGTTCATTAGCTAGAGCCCAAGTATCAAATAAATTATGTACTATATTTGGTAGCATCTTCGAAGAATATTTATCTTTTAAGTCATGTTTAGTACTATTAGCCCTGTAATTGACTCCATCGGCGATGTAAGACACTGGTTCGTAAATAAAATGAAAAAAGTTTTGATAAAGAAAGTTTAAAGAAATCGTATTACTGTTTAGAGTTTGGAAAGCTGGTTGGGGATAATCCCAGGACTATAATTAGAAAATACCGGGCCCTAATCACTTTTATTTGCTTATGATTTATGATTTATATGGCTTCTAATCTTCTACTACAAGACAATATATATAACATATAGTAGTAGCCTAAGAAATATTTATTAATACTATAAGAGAGTATCTACAAATAGTAACCAGCCAAATGAACACAGTTGACTTCAAGTCAACGAGTCAATTATACAATTACTACAGAATCAGTGAGGCAAGACGCACGAAGGAAGACCATAATAATTACATAATACGGAAACGACAAGTATAAACGTTAACTCAAGAAAAAGATAAATGTCCTTTTTCTTATTTTTTGTAAATGCATCGATCTTATCTATCTCTTCATTAATACATTGTCACGTTATTAAAAAATATCTACATAATACCCTATTTATTACCCATAAAATTTTCGCTGATACTGGCCTTGGAGACGACTTGCTTTTCTTTGCTCTCATTTTCTCTGTCTTCTTCTCCGACTCTGACAATGTCCATCCTAAAAAATACTCCAGCCGTCCCTAAATACGTTGTTGGTGTTATACATGTTTGACTATTCGTCTCATTCAAAAAAATTTACATAATTATAATTATTTTTATATCATTTTATTTGTTGTTAAATATATTTTAATGCATATATATATAGCTTTACATATTTTAAAAAGTTGAATAGAATAAACGGTCAAACCTATGTCAACAGTGTCAAATATTTAGACACGGATGGAATAAAAAAATTTCTATGTACTTGTATCGTTAGAATAATTTATATTTTGTCCACCATCTTGTATGATCTGCACTAGGCCACGTGATAATTACACGTTGGCACCGCATGAAAAAACATGTTCCAACCATATTTTATCACTAGTAGATCTGTTCTTCCTTATCTTTTTTCCACTACTTTCATGCATATATTTTCTAAATAATTAAACGGTATCATTTTTATTAAAAAATTAAACAGAGAAATCCATCATTTTGCCTACCTATCAATAATCCTTTATCTTTTTTTTACTCCGTATCTTTTATCGACCAGTACAGACATTGCACTCCTGTGCAGCTCAGCTACTCCTGCGAGGGAAGTACCTATAAGCTAACTATAAGAATATTTTAAAAATATAAGAGAGAAAAGAAAAAAAGAGGTGGTCTATACACGGGCTTCAAGATAAAATATGTGTATGATATGTGAGACCATATATTGATGTTTTATAGATAATTATTGTATAAATTAACTATTAAATTAGTTATAGATGAATTAGAGCCGATAGTAAGTTATACTATTCAACTTGCTCCTAGACAGCTCCCATCTGCCAGAAAAGTCATCATCAGAAAAAGCATAGAGAGAGAGGAGACCGGGAGAGGAGTAAAAGTCAACCACTGGTTCTTCAAAGTTGCCACGCTCTCTCGCCGACCTCCAGCTTTCCCTCCTCCTCCTCTTCCTCTTCTCGCTTGCTGGCGGCACCGGCATTAGGGGCACTGTGCCTGCGCGGCGCGGCGCGCCGACGGAGACGCAACGCCAGGTGATTCCTCCTCACCGCCCGCGGGTCTGGATTTGAAGACAAGGGAGGGGGCTGGGTTTCTTGGCCTTTGGATTCAGCGGTAAATTTCTTGCCTTTTTTTCTAAAAAAAAATTGATCATACTGCTGCTTTTAGCGGGAGGCTGAGTTTTTTCGGTTCAAGATTGATTCTTTTTTTGGCGTCTCGGTGGAAGAATGCGGTCTCTGTTTGTCGCCGCGGGTGGATGATCTGGATTTGTGGCGTGTTGTGGTTAGGGTTGTTTGATTTGGTTGCATTTTGCCTTTCTGGCTTTGCGTTTCTCTGGGATTTGGTAGTCGCAGAGAGTCTGAAGTGGTCTTCATAGTTTGATTGTGGGTTGTTGCATTACCAGCACAATTTGAGTACTGATTGTCCTCGCTTGCCGATTTGCTGAACCTCGTTCGGTTCATGCATATGTTCTGGAAAATGTTTACTGATGCGTTGGAGCTGGATGTGCAAGATGTCAAGATGCGTTTCAGTCGTGTTCCCACTGATTGAGTGATTGTCTGAAACGGATGGGAAGACTTCTTGCAGTGGTAGCTAAGAAAAATATGCACGTTTCAGGAAAAAAAAACGTTTTTTTCAGTATATGGGTCTGATAAAGGTTTCAGATTAGTAGTACAACGTGTTCTTTGATGAGAAACATACACATTTGTTCAGTATGGATCTGAAGGAGGAATGCCCACCTTGTGCCTGTCAACTGGATCCAAGCCCCTTTGACTTTGAGATAGATAGACATGGTTATCGCCAGCTGTGGCAGTTGTTGGACTTGATTTGTAAATTTGCTCTCTTTATTTGGCTGCCAGACAGGGTGTGGAGTGGAGGAGTGTCTGTCACTTCACATTGGTGTAGGTTGGGTGAGATGAATTGCATTGACCTCATATGCCCTTATGTGGTTTCACCATTATGTTTTTGCCTGTACTCCACTGGACATACTTTAATGCAGTGAATTAATAATGTAGCAAGTTGATTATACAGTATGGAGCTTAGTAATTAAACAATAGTTTTATCTTACTAATGCTTACACCACTTTCTTATTGTGTGGTCAACCACTATACGTATTTTCATGGTCAAGTGGTACTGGTAAACAAGCTTATAATTGTTTATACAACAATGACTGTGCAATGTGATGCCTACTTATAAAATTAACTCTGACTAGTTGTTACTCATCTGAAAGAAAACTGTTTTGATGCATGTCTTTCTTCTGCAGGAATTCAGCAGAAAGGCGCTCCCACTGTTTGATTTGCAATGATGGCTTGTTGCTTTATGTTTGGAAATAACACAAACCAAACTAGTGAAGGTGAACAAGGTGGGTATGTCTTTACCTAGCTCTTTAGTCTTTAGTCTCGTCTGCATACAAAATGCTCCTCATTCTGATACATTTGATTCGCATTTGCTTTCTGGTGGTTTCAGGAGAGAAAGCGGTGAGGATTTTTTCTTACAATGAGCTGAGAAAAGCTACACATGATTTTAGTGGGGCGAACAAGATCGGTGAGGGTGGCTTCGGTTCTGTATTCAGGGTAAGTGCCAAAGCCGTTAATCACCTCAACAAAGTCTAATAACCATTATTACATCGACTTCTCTTGCTTAAAATTCATTTTGGTTAATCAGGGAAGGCTCAGAGATGGGACAATTGTTGCAGTAAAGGTGCTCTCTGCTACTTCAAGGCAAGGCGTGCGGGAGTTCATTAATGAACTGACAGCAATTTCCGATATAATGCATGAAAACCTAATTACATTAATCGGCTGCTGTGCTGAAGGGTCTCATAGGATCCTTGTATACAATTATCTTGAGAACAACAGCCTTCAACATACATTACTAGGTAACATACTGGTCTACCTAATCTGTCCTTGCTTAATCAAGATATCCTTTAACAGTTACCACTTACATATACATTGCATGGTATTGCAGGGTCAGGCCGTAGCAACATCCACTTCAATTGGAGAGCTCGCGTCAAAATTACAGTAGGTGTTGCCCGTGGTCTTGCATTTCTTCACGAGGACATCCGACCTCCCATAATACACCGCGACATAAAAGCAAGCAATATTCTCCTCGACAAGGATCTAACCCCCAAAATTTCTGATTTTGGGCTGGCCAGGCTCCTCCCCCTAAACGCGACTCATGTGAGCACCCGAGTTGCAGGAACAATGTAAGTTTAAACTTCTGTAGGATTTTTCTTCAAAATTACTGCATAGATTTTCTCTATTTTACCTCACTGTATTTTTCTAACAGAGGATACTTAGCTCCTGAATATGCACTCAGAGGACAAGTGACAAAGAAGTCAGATATATACAGTTTTGGTGTTTTGATTTTGGAAATTGTTAGCGGCAGATGTAACTATAATTCTAGATTGCCTTACGAAGAACAATTTCTACTCGAGAGGGTAAGCTCTAACATAATGCCATACTAAAGGAACCTAATCGTTAACAGTTTATGCATCGACGCCCGAACATTACTAAGCTGTAAAAGGGTTTCTGGTTCTCTTGCAGACATGGGCACACTATGAGCAAGGTCACTTGGATATCATCATAGATGCAGATCTAGAGAATGATGTGGATGTCGAGGAGGCGTGCCGCTTCTTGAAGGTTGGACTTCTATGCACTCAAGATGCAATGAAACTCCGTCCCAACATGATCAGCATCGTCGGGATGCTGACCGGAGAGAAGGATGTCTCCACAGAAAGGATCACCAAGCCCTCTGTGGTTGGTGACCTGGGAGACGACCTGAGGGGCAACAACCAGCAGAGACCAAACGATGCCCACTCTCTCCTGATGAGATCCTTTGTCACCACTGAACCATCGACATCGTCAGACACAACCACGCGATCATCGCTATGAAAAATTCCTTGTGTCAAACAACTTATTCCATTGTAAATTGTTATGCTAGATAGACAAAGAGGTTGTTATGATGCAGAGGCCAGAGATGTAATTTGATCTTCCTTATCTCAAAAGAAAAATAGAGAAGTTGTTCTGGGCTGATGATGCCACAGTGGTGAAAATTTGGCATTTAGCCAATAGGAATTTTGCCTTGTTTTTTCTGTTGTTCTTTTGTTCGTTCATTATATGTAAACTAGACAAATGACGTGTATTGCACTGGAATATAATTATAGAGAGTCTCCTTACAAATATTGCGTGTGCGTAATATTTGTGGCACCGGGAATTATTTGGTGCTTTCCATTGTAGTTTCTATGTGTTTTAATATGTGAACATAATTGGCCAATATTTTTGCGCAAGTGCAACTTTGTTGCTCAGTTGTAATGTATTAAGAAAAAAAAATAAAAACAGTGTAGACAAACTCAAAAATGTGACCTCAAATGGTAAGTAGTTTGACAAAGAAAAGCAAGCAAAAGAACAGCATGTAAAAACTGGTTCCACAGTGCAGCGATCGATTAAGTTCCTTTGTAGTCAAAGACACCATGCCTTTGTCACTGATATCTAGACCCGAGGTTCACTGGGCCCATGTGTCAGTGAGGTGGAGTGATGACAGAGATCTCAATCTGAGAGGAATGTGACCCCAAAACAGAGCATATCCGAGATAGCAGATGTGAATGGGAAGAGCAATGCCTTTTACCTTTTCTTCAAAACCTTTAAATCCATAATATGTAATTGAAATGACCTTTTTTGTGATCTGGATCTCAATCTCCATCTCCATCTCCAGTTCAAATCTAAAATTCTAATGGTGATCAAACCAAACTCTAATATAAAATTCTCCAAAGTTCTAAATTCTACTTTCTTTTTCTGGGCCCGATCTCTTACCAAGCAAAGTAGCCCTTTTATTTTCTTTACACCCAGAGGCCCACTCCTTTTTTTCCTGGCCCAAGCCCATATAAATGGGAGAGGCCCACTCCCTTTTTCCTGGCCCAAGCCCATAAAATGGACTCTGGGCTGGAACAGTATTGAATTGTTTATATTTTATACATACTCCCTCCTTTCAAAAAAGAGATGAATCTGAACACCATACTATCCTCAACACATAATGGTAAATTGAAGTGGAGAAGCTCTGAATGGTTTATTCATCTTCAATGATAAATACATCTAGAGAGTTAAGGATCAGAAGACATCAAATTGATTAACTTATCAGTAGTAGTTCAGTACAGCGGATAATGTCGACGCAATCACGCAACCAACATGAAGAAATCATTGTTAGCATATAGCTATTAGTTACATGAAGAGTTGACAACCATAGAAACATGAATGGTTTGAGTCGCTATTTGGTGTAAAGAAATACTCTTGGACAGTCAAATCCTTCTCGAGGGAATGTTTAGGACATTAATCTACTTCAGTAATCTGATTGATCCAGATCAACAACTCCAGAATGGACCAAAAAAAAAAAAACTGGAAGAAGAGAGTTTTTCTAGGTCATGCAACTAGTGCCCTAGCAACTTGCAGGTAGTTTATCAGGAAAGAATGCTCGGAGAAGCATCGTTAGCCTGAAGAATAAGAAGATCATTTGATGCGACAGGCACAGCTAGAGATCATATAAAATTCTTGGCTAATCGGCATGGTAGGTTAGGTCAAGGAAATGTGCAGGGTGACAAAACAGATGATGACCACTCAAGAACGCTCCCAAGAACAAACTGCTTGAATATGATGGAAAACACAGTTGAAGCATATGAAATCTGCCTGCAGAATTAGCATGATATTGCCATGAACCTGAATTACAGGGATGATGTTAAGAATTAGATTGCCCTTTCTACTTGAGGATTATTCCCTATATGCCCGTTCTCCTCTGTTTGAGTCACCTTTTTGTCTTCACCCTCCTCCCTAGTTTTTGCCTTCTCCAGAAACTTCAAATTACAGCATCTAATTTAAGAAAACATTTTTTATTTGGTGTTTACCTTGACCTTAATCTTCATCTCCAGTTACAATCTAAACTTCCAATCCCAATTCTCAGCACATCTTTTGAGTTTAGTTACACATTCCAAACCAACCTGTAATCTGCAATTCTGTAAAATTCTAGATTCCATATTCTTTTTCTTAGGCCTAATTTAAAATTTTTACCCCACAGACCATGAAACTTTCTTTTTTTTTAGTTTTGTTTCCACCCAGAGTCTCACTGGCCCTTTTCCTGGCTCAAGCTCAAAAAATTGAAATTGTATAGTGTTGGTTACTTGGTTTGTACAGTCTAATGTTCCCATATATAATGTTAAATGAAAGTGAAAAGGTGCTAAATGGTTTATATATCCACACAATGCCTGTCCCTGAAAACTTCATTCATCTTCAATGATAAATACATCTAGAGGTAAAGGGAAAGGGATAACCCTTTTCTCCAATCCTATGTACAGATTCTATGCCAAGCCATTTCCACTACTCTATTGTGTATGTCACACCCCTAACCAAATCCCAATCAAATAGAGAAAATGTATTCACAGCTACTACTCCAGCAGAGGAAAAGAATATGTCACCTCTTTACAAAGTTATTTCCACACTGCATTCTTCAGTAATCACTATCTAGCACTAACAAAGTAGCAACAGACCCTCCATGATGATCATATCAAAGATTGTTCAGAGGGGCCGGGTTCCACATCTGTGACAGCCCAGTACTCTCCTGTCCCCAATCTGGAGAGAATTCCATCTTTGCAGTGTTGCTGCTGTTGTGCAGTGCCCTGATGGCCTTCTTCTCAGAGGTGTCCATGGCCAACAGGTCCCCAAAGCTGATTGAGCCCTTCAATGGCAATGCCGGCAGGCCGGAGAAGCAGGACACTTGCTCGTAGCTCCCGGTCGTCGTCGTCTTCGTCGGTGTGGTATCGAAGGCGATGTAGGCATCAATGATGGGCGGAAGCGACGGCGCAGAAGGCAAGTCTAGCTCATTGGATCTGCCGGGCTCTTCAGACGATGGGCTTGGAATTGTTTGTCTGGTCTTGTAGAACACCCTGCATAGCACCCAGTCCTCCTGTATGTTTTTCTTTTGTAATTAGGTGATGTTCAATTTAACATGGTAATTAAGTGAAAATAACCTAAGGTGGCATTGTAATAACTAACAACTGTAATTGAACATTATTCTCTAAACAGTCAAATAGTTTTCAGGTCATATGTAATGCTTAAGGACAAGAGGACTTCAAATTTATTAGTACAATGGATAATGCTGATGCAACAAACATAACAAACTCTGCAGCAAGTTGCATGAAGAAATCATTGTCGACAAGTTATATAGTTGCTTGGGGAGTTAGCAATCATAGAAACCTGAATGTTTTAAGTGGCAACTTGGAGTAAACAACCGCTCTAAGACAGTCAAATCCTTGTGGAGGGAATGTTTAGGACATTATTCTAGCTGACTAATCTGATGGAGCCAGCTGAACAACTCGGAACTGGATCAATCGAATAAACATCTTGTAGGCCATGCAACTAGAAGAGAGCCCTGGGAACTTCAACTTGCAGGTAGTTTTAATCAGGACAGAATGTTCAGAGAAGCGTCGTTAGCGTGAAGACGAGCAAGATCATTCGACGCGACAGAAAACAGTTAGAGACGGTGTTGTTATAAAAATGCAGTCTTTTGTCGATCACCATGGCAGGTGACGGCAACACGCAGGATGAGCTCACTCGAGCTAAGGAAACATGACAATCAGAAAGGTTATTTTCATTTCTAAAAACTACTAGTTTTGACAGTGAATTCCTTGACACGTATTTAATTTCACTGTAGCAAACAGCAACCAACCAACCAATCAATCTTTCTTTCTTTTTATTTCCTGCATCTTTTGAGAAAACAAGATAGAAAAAAAAAAGAAGAAGAGAAACTCATCATCATCGTCTTCTTCCTCCTCTTGCCGTTTGCAAAAGAGAACGAAACAAACACGAAAACGAAAAACGAGAGCGGCGTGCTCCTCTGATCCTCGTCGGAGCCACACAATCCGAATGAAAGAAAGAAAGTTTCTGGAATGGATCATGGATTCATGGATACCTTGAGGTGGAGGGGCTGGGGGTCGAGGCGGAACTCGTGCATGACCCACTCGGTCTTGCGGCCCTTGGGGGCCCTGCCGCAGTAGAAGACGAGGGTCTTGCGCATGCCGACGGCGGGGTCGCCGGAGCCGCCGCGGCGGGTGATGGAGCGGTCCTTGCCGGTGGCCTTCCAGTAGCCGGAGCGGGTGGCGCGGTTGGTGCGCTGCCCGGTGGCGTACTTGCGGTCGCGCAGGCTGAAGAAGTACCACTCCTTCCCTCCCACGCACGCCGCCTCTGCAACCAAAACAACAATGGTAAAGACGCCATGGATGAGCTCAAGATCACGTAGAAACTAAGCAATCAAGTAATGTAAATTTTTGATATGTCAAAATTAAAAGCAAATTTTTGTTGCGGTATAGTTGGTTATCACGTCAGTCTAACACACTGAAGGTCTCCGGTTCGAACCCGGGCGACGCCATCCTTTTTTCAACTCCGGAAAGATTCCATTTTTGCTGTTTTTTTCACGCGCTCTTGAAATTTCAGCTTCGGAAAGATTCAGTTCTTACGTCTTCCCCTATTTTCAAATCCGAAAAGATTCCATTTTTCCTTTCGCCTCTCTTCTGAAACATTGAAATTCGAAAGAAAGATTTCATGTTTACAGTTCTCCCCTGTTTTGAACTGCGAAAAAAAATACCATCTTTACAACTTCTCTTTTCCATCTTTTGAACTTGGTAAAGTTAGTCTTTTCAGCAAAAAGTAAACAGAGAAGCCACTACACTTGATTGGAATTCGTCCAAAAGAGAACCAATTTTTTTTTTTTTACATTTTCCCCATCTTTGTTCTTTAAAACGAAAAACTAAATCTCCTTTGAAAAATCAGGGAATCCATCCAACACAAATTTCATTTCCTACAAAGAACATGAAGCAACTAACACCACCAATAATCACCGACGGACCAATACCAATCATGGAATCTACATCTCTATCTCGAAACGAATCAATCAACAACACGAACACGAAAAATATTCCTTTTTATCTCCTTTCTATCTCCATGAAAAAAAGAATCAACCAACCAACACCAAGGAGAACGCGACTGCAGAATTGGAGAGTAATCCTAACGAGCGCGACCGACGAGCAGCAGTCAGTACGCACCTGGAAGGTCCCATGGCTCGCACTTGTTGAGATCGACGTCGACGATGGCGACCCCGCCGCCGTACACCCCTCCCCCTCCGCCGCCTCCTCCCCGGCCGGCGGCGAGCTTGTGCAGGAGGTAGTCCAGCACCAGCTCGTCGTCCCTCGGGTGGAACCTGAACCCCGGCGGCATTCTCGCCTCCACCGTGCCTATGAAACTCATCTCCTCGATCCACCACCACGAAAGGGAGGAAGAAGAAGAAGAGAGGAGAGAGAGAGCGCGCTAATGGTGGAGTCCGACCGCTACGCTTGGCTGCGGTATTAATACAGCTCGCTGGTCAACCAAACTACTCCCTCTATTTTATTTTTTTAAAAAAAATTACACAGTTAACTTTTGGATCAAACATTTGTCGCTCATTTTACTTAAAATTTTATATGGATATATAAAGCTATAAATCATAATTAAAGTATTTTCAGTGAAAATATTAATTACATAAAATTATTAATAATTATATAAAATTTTCGAATGAGAAGAACGGTTGAACTTAAATTCAACAGCTAAGAGTATCCAATGCTTAAAAAAATCGGAGGTAATACTACCAAAGCTAGCAACTGATAGGTTCATGGATAATGCAACAACTTGCTGGTTTAATTTGGGTGTGCTTAGGGGTTAATGATTTGGACTCGTGTGATTAATTAATATTTCTTTTGGGGTGCTAGTATGAGCCTATTAGCCTATATGATATATATGATGATGTTGCTGAATATACTGTTCTAATGGTTGTCAAGATTGCTTGTGGTTTCAGTATTTTGCATGCATGAGCTGGAGCTGTTTTGGTAGCTAGTCAGGTCAGAATGGAATGTGCGTATGTCACAATCCATTTTATTTTTACATGATGGTAATTAATAATAATATGTCATAACTAATTAATGGTTGTGCAATTGTGATTGAGAAACCATAGTCCATAGTATATGTACATATTTTTTCCTCTTCTCTTTAAAGATATGTACACAAGATTTCATGATTATCATTACAATTGTTGGCTACAAATAATATATGCGTCAGTGTCGCAACACCATAGAGAGATTGGTCTAACTATAGAGTTACATTATGGCAAGTACAACAATGTAGACGGTTGTTATCTACTTAACATACACAGACAGCTAAATAGACAGCTTGTACAATAACCTGTTTATTTATTTATTTGCAAAACATTTAATTTATCCATTGACACATAAATCAAGGTAATTAGTGGTGCTAGTGAATAGACGAGACGCGGCGTACAACAGTGCTAGCGGTATCGGTTTGGCATTTGGAGCACGCACCCCTGCCGTCTCTTCGCAATATATAGCCGGCTTTTTTTTTGCAAATTTCATAATATACAGACGGCTTAAAGACATACGTTGTAAATGACCTTATGGTCTCATTGTCTTATCAACTCTTTTAAAACTTATATTTTGAAAGTTGACTATGAGTTTTTTTGTGCACGCAGTTAATTCTTTAACATTGGGTTTTAAAGTTCGAAACACAAATATAAAAGTTTTTCTCATATTTTTTATTTTTTACAATTTATCAGCCATATATCAAACAACCAATTGGTTGAAGGGTGTGATGTATAATTGGCCAAGTGGGCATACTAAAGTGCCAATCTAATTAAAATGCGATTTTCATATAATTTAAGATATTGAATAATTATTTTTTCCTGATTACCCATTGAATAGTTTTTTTTTTCATATTCTGGTCTGTCAAGCTCATGGGGAGTTGATTTGTACATCCTGATCACATGCATCTATCCACTGATCCACACAAGTTTGAGACTCTTCTTGACGACTTTTGCTACGTCTTCTTTTTATATTCAAATCGTAGATGAAGTATCAAGTTCTTAATTAATCGATACTATCATTTTATTTTTTTAGCTGCATGAATAATTAAAAACAATTAACAATTTTTCAATATTTATACTTTTTACTATATTATATATTCTAAGATGAAATAAAAACCATATTTTAGTTACTTTCATACTTGCCAATATATAAATGACCATAAAAGTATACTAATTGACTGCAGGGTGAATACTAAATATGCTAAGAAATAAAGAAAATGACTCGAAGAAGATAAAGTCACCAGCTAGGAAAAATGAAGTAGTGAGCTATCTGTTCTTGTCAAAATTAGGTAGTGTTGCCCGGACCTATTCTTGTCCGTGGAGCCTACGTGGACATGCATGCATCTTCACCGATTGTAAAACTACCTAAATTTATAAGTTGGAAGTTGAAATAGTATGAATATGCCGTGTTCACACCTCAATTTTTTAGGAGAATTCGAGAGCTTCGATTAATCAACAGGAGGGAATATACATAAGCCGGCCGACTTAGGTCCCGTTTGTTTTAGCTATGAATTATTGTAATCTGGATTATTGAGTCAGATTATTATAAGCTATATTATTATAAATTAAAGTAGAAAGAAATGATAAAGATAGATTATTATTCTAAAGTATCAGTGGGTTTAAAGTCACCCAATAATCTAAAATAAGCACATCTGGATGAGCTTATCAGATTATAGTAATCTGGGCTCTCGATTATAATAACATATTACAATAATATATTTGTTTATTTCAGCTTACTGCTAATAATTCAGATTATAATAATTTCAAGCTAAATCAAATAGGGCTTTAAGGCTGTGTTATCTGGCTCATCAGCTTTCTGCTCTTTTTTGTTCGCATGATTCCGAACTACTAACCGCTTGTTTTTTTTTAAAAAAAATGTTATATTAGACTTTTAAATTTGCAGTGGTTAATGTAATCATTTATAAGATTAATAGCAATCACACAAAAAACAAAAAAATCTTGCACGCGACGCTAATGATTCATGATGAAGTGTGTGTATATACACACAATTAGCAGTATCTCAGGCTTGGAGTTGGAACACAACAATGATCAACGGCACTTAATAATTGAACTATACTTATTTTCTAGGTGTGGATATGACAAAATAAAAATTAGATATATATGAGGCAACGATTGGGATATACATACAATACTCTGCAACAAGATAGGAGTGACATTCGAAGACAATAGATCGCCTATGAAGATAATAGAGCATCTTAGCAAGCGGTTAGCAGCGGCCTAAAAATACATCTTTACAAGTGATACCCCCATCCAATTCCATCATATATGCGTTTTCTGATAATGCATGCTAGCTAGCTAATTATTTATATATGTATACATTGCTGAAAATTTATTATCAACACATTCCTCAACGGAAAAAAAAAACATACTTCGCATCCGTAGGGAGTGATTTTTGGTTTTTTCAGGAAAAAAACCACAAAGCATATTTGTAAATAAAAAGTAATTTGCGAATAAAACTTTTACATACGTATTTTTAGCGATCTACACGACATGCTAGAAAATAAACTATGATAAGAAAAATCCTAAAATTAACTTCAAATTTAATATTAAAAATTTAAATTTTAGCTTATAATGAATGAAAAAAGGGTCAGTAATGCGTATGTATGCGTACTTGTGTAGTATACGCTTGTTTAATTTGGGGAGCGTGCCGTGCCGTCCGGAATACGGAATTTCATCGTTGTCGTCTTCTCTCTCGTTGGATCGTATATATCAGTATTCAGTTAAGTTCAGTTCAGTTCAGTTCGCTGCAAGCTAGAGCCTCCTCTCTTTATCACTCATGCCATCAGATCAACTGGCCCAACTGCATGCATATGCACGCTCGATCTCGATCAATCGGCCGAATTTTGGAACGATATTTATCAATATATTTGTATTTTGAGCAGAAATTTGTAAGCGGCCGTGGTTAATTTGGACGTCATAGTAGTGCAAAAGATGGGGAAAGAGACATGCATGTTGTGAATTATTGATAGAGATAATTTTTTGTACTGTACGTACGCACCACGAGTATATATAAATTGAGCTGAATTTAAATTGGGTGGTGATTAATTTGTGGGCCAGTACCCATTCATTTAATTTCTGGTGTTAGATAAGTTATATATGTGGACAAAAATTGAATTGTGTAATAGTCAAATTTGTCTCCAAATGAAACGGCAGAAATATATTTAATTACTATGGTTGGTGTAATTTCTGAATTAATATTAATTATTTTTCAGTCAATTGAGAAATGTCATAATCGCTCTTGCCATTAAACTACTGTTTTCATATCCTTGTCCCTTTTGCCTCTCCATTGAGTCAAAAGTTGTTTGACCGTCAATTAATAAAACACAAAAATCACGAAAAATTCAATGACATACCACTTCAAACTTGTTCTTTTGAAAAATGGTATCACAACTATCATACTACGCGTATTCCATGTGGAATCATTCTTCTTTTTATAGTGTTATATATTCTCGTTTTGTTTTTAATTAGACAGGTCGAGGCAATTAACCACAAAGAAAAATTGTACTGCCGTCTCCAGTAAAAGAAAATTAAACTTATCTATCATGAATCCATGTAATTAAGTTGTCTAATCTTTCACTTATGCTATATATTATAATATGGCCGCGTTCTTCTTCCTCTCTACCAACCAACCTCCACGAACTACTAAACGTGTATTTTTTACGAAAATTTTCAATAGAAAATCATATTAATCTATTTTATAATTTTTATAACTAATAATTAATTAATTTATTACTATATTTTTCACGCGGGATAACTTGCATATAGCCGGACGCGGTCTATATATAATTAATTACGCCAATCATCTACGTAGAAGTTACCACTTTTGTACTAAAGGATACTCCGTTTATGCCAATAAAAGAATCATTAGCCGGTCAGCACTAACTAGCAGTCTAATCACGCATAAATCAATTACTAATTAATTAATTAATTTTCTTTCCAAGATTTAGCTTTATCTTCAACAGTGACAGCTTCTCGATCAGCGTACGTACTCATCATCTTATCTCGCAAGATAAAACGACGGCGACACCGGCCGGCCGGGAGACAGACTGAACGCCGGCCCAGCATGTCCCTCGTGCATGAGCTAGCGAGCGACGACGTCATCAACCGCCGCCGGCGCCGGCCGGCCCCGGCCCCGGCCCCGATCGATCGATATCAGTCTAGCTAGCGCGGTACGTAGGGCCGTCTCTTCACGTGGCCGGTCACGTGCCGCCGGCGACGTGTCGCCGCCGCAGCCGCCTGATCGGGCAGCGACGGCCGGGGCATCGCCGGCCCGTCGCCGTCGAGGGGCCCCCCGTGCTGCTCCCGGCGATTATTACTGGGCGAAAGGGGCCTCGTCTTTTATCTGAAACTAACTGGTAGCGCCTGTTGGCTCCCATTATTGGCTGCACTTGCACATGAGATGAGATGAGATGAGACTATGAGATGAACAGATGTGAGATCTCGATCGATGAGATGGGACGAGACGGATCGATACGGATGGATGGATGGAGATGCTTTCTATCTATCTATCATCCATCTACTAGTGGAAATTAAGGCCTTGCCGCAGTCTAACTACCACAGCTTAATGACGGTTAAAGTGATGATGTACATGTGTTAAAGGCAATTAACGTACGTACGCCGAGTGGTGTGTTCTTGCGTTTTTAGTTGCCGAATTGATTCATAAAATTTTTAGAGCCGTAGTTAGCAAACCTAAGAGAATTTCCGATAGCTAATTCAGATTTCATCATCCATATTACTATTTGGATGACCATCGTCCAAAATAGATTCTCTCTATTCATATCAGTTATCATTGTAACATAACATTTATATTACGCCATCGATATATATTTTATTAATATTTTGCAACTAACTCCTCTCAGGTTGTTATTGCTTTGGCCTCCTCTTGTGATTAGATGTTGAGATATGGAGGGAGGGGAAAGAATATCCTTGAGTTTCTCTTTTCATTATGGATATGATGTTCTGTTTTTTGATGATGTGATAGATGACTTGTTTGAATCTCTTTTTTCCCTCACATCATCTATTTTTAGAATGAATGATAAGATATATGATCGGTTGGTTTTGCTAATTATGCTAAGGATGTGTTGTGAAAATTTACTTCTAATTATGTTAGCATAGAAATTTGCAATTACGTTCAGCGATGAGCATGGGGCAACCCAGTTGGGTTCGTTGGACAGTGCGTTACAAAGACCTTCATGAAATAAATATTTTTAACAATATACTCCCTCCTTTTTTAAAATACAATACGTGTTAGGTTTGGTTATGATAAGACTTTAACTAATTATTGCTCTATTAGGATACAATAATATAATAATTATGACACATAATTAAGTGATGTTTGTATGATAAAAAGTATCCCCTCCGGTTTTTTTGACGCCATTGACTTTTTATTTATGTTTGACCCTTCGTCTTATTCAAAAAATTGTCCAAATATACAAAATTATAAATCATATTTAAGGTTACTTTAGTAATAAATCTAATCAAAATAAAATAGTCAATAATTATATAATTTTTTAATAAGACAAACAGTCAAATGGTGTCAAAAAAATTGGAGGGAGTAGTTACTTATAATTATGCTTTTGTATCACAACATGAAATCCTAATAGACAATTTTATCAAGAGCCCCACTTATATGCGTCCAACCCGCGTCCCACACCGTGACTCATTTACCAATCGGCGTGCTCGGATTTTCTCCATACGGGCCTAAGCAAACTAGCTAGTTAAACGTGTATAAGCACGTAGTGGGCTGTGCACATCTCTTTTTATTAAAGTATTGTTTAAAAGAAACCTAATGCATCCTTTTAAACATAACGGTTTTTTCGTATTTTCATTTCTGCTTATATTTATGATTAAACTAAAATTTAAATTTTAAATATTAAATTTGGAGTTGTTTTGGGGGAGGGGGATCAACATAGTTTATTTTTTAGCCTTGTTTTTAGATCACTAGGAGCATGTATATAAAAGTTATATTTATAAAGTATTTTTTGTTTGCAAATGTGTCAACAATTATGACTTAATCTTGATGTAAAGACACGCGGATATTCTGTATATTTCTCACAAAAAAAATATGTCTACATACATATACATGCATGTTAACGATGAAATCTTATAAAGATTGACCAAACAGATTTTGATATGTCAAGCTGACTACTGGATAGAGGTAACTTGGGAGTTAATAAGCTAGGAGAAATTTTAGAAAGAAAGTAGATAGAGCTACTAAGCATAAAATTCTAATACCTCGTAATATTAGAGGTGTTTTCTTAATTACGGATCTTCAGTTAAGGATGGTACGTGTGTGTATATACCCTGATTTCACCGGCTTTAATTTTTGGATAATTTTTACTATCACTAAGAAAATACCTTGATATATTAAATTTGACGCTAGAAAATACCATACGAACTTTTGATATTTTTTAACGATGATAAATTGCTCTTAGTTTACCTATACGATTATCACTACACAATGCATGCATGAAGATGAGGGGAAAAACATGCAAACAAATTGTTTGTTGGGGCTTCTGATGATTAGGTGCCCTGCATGCATGCCTAGTTGCTGTTGGCGTCGTTGTCAGGACAATTCCACTTGAGCTTGATGCTTTACATACTTAATTTGTGTACATGTACATATACATATATGATTCTCTCAAAGTATGAGATTAAATGGGAATAATGGATATGTACTGGAGTGTCACTTTCGGCTGACATCTGCATATGATCATTTCACTTTGTTAGTAGCAAGTAGATCAAGGGAAATTGATTTAATTAAGCTAACTAATTTGGTGATATCATCTTAAATTCTTTCCCTTTCGATGCTGCAAAAAAAAAAACTTCGAGGGTGAGACGTACGGATGTTTGCATGAACAGTGGGCAGATCTTGACATGACAAATATCTTGTCTGAATGTTGCTACTATTGGAGATTAATGTACAGAGAACAGATGTTGACACAGTATCTGACTAAACCAAAAAAAAAATTATTAAACTACCACTACATGATTAGCTACATTAAATTACCTAGAAAACAATGGGGGAGAGTTCATTCTCCCATCTGTAAACTATAAAGCCAGGATTAGTATGTTAATCATGCAAGCTGAGTTGCTAATTAAGAGCTGGTCAAAGTCAGCAATTGATCAGAGATCACACATCAGTGGCATGCAGTAGATGGGGGTAGCTCGCTAGGTATATACACCCTCGGGTCCCTCGATCCTGAATGTTTGATATCGTTTACTTTTTATACATATTTGACTATTCGTCTTATTTAAAAAAATTACATAATTATTAATTATTTTTATATCATTTTATTTATTGTTAAATATACTTTTATGCATATATATAGATTTACATATTTTTTTAAAAAATTAAATAAACCGAATGCTTAAATATATGTCAAAAAATCAACGGCGTCAAACATTTATAGACGGAGGAAGTATTATATACCCATCACAAGTTTGATGTGTCCACTTGAACAAACTCGTGTCATGCTGCCTCTAGATATAATTAAGATCGCAAACGAAACACGTAAGCAAAAATTCCGTCGAAATTGTATTCTTTTCCATACACATTAATTAATTTGATCAGCAACTTGATCACACGTACGTCTTGATGTGATCTTAACTACATGCAAAAATGACACTGCCAATTAGAAGTATGTACATATATATACTCCGTCTGTTTCATAACATAAGATGTTTGATTTTTTTACAATGTTTGACCATTTGTCTTATTTATAAAATTATGGAAATATCATTTATTTTGCTTGTGACATACTTTATTATCAAAAGAACTTTAAGCACGACTTATTATTTTTTATATTTATACTAAATTTTTAAATAAGACGAACGATTAAGTATTAAAAAAAGTTTTACTATAAAAGGAATAGTCAAGCTGGTTGGCACCTAATTATCCACTAATCCATGCATGCATGTATGTATGCATAGGATGGATGTAACAGTGGATTATGACAGATTAATTAACTTGACACTTGGCAGCAATCAATGAAGCAATGCATAATAATCAGCAACTCCCATATGGATCTTATGATCAGTCTTGCAAGGAAAGGACTTCTGCCAGGGAGTAAAAATATATATCTGCATGAGATTTGTTATAATTAGATGATGAAATGATGAGTATATATAATACTATATTAACGCTAGTCAAGAATGCTCTACACACACAGATACATGTACACGTACCACGGGGTCCTCCAGCAAGGCATGCAGTTATTCGTTGTGTCAACGTTGACAACATTATAATTAATTAATAAGTACCGTGTCATGAGTTGTCATATCGCCCAACAAATTTGGCAAATGAAGAACAAGTAATAGGACAAGTGTCCTTTTCTTAATAAATGAAGATATATATCGTACTTCTGTGGGTCAATACGTGTTGCTTTTATGTCGTATATCATATGTATATATGTATCTAGATAACAAAATTTTGTCGCACATTCAAGAACATGTCGAGTAAGTGCTTCACTGATATTGGCAATAGTACACGTAGCCTTGAGATTTCTTCACACCAAGAAGCAATCTTTGTTGGATGTACATATATATTGTTATAAAATAAAGATATTGATTAATTCTAGATTTGAGTTAAAACCATTATTAGATTGGACGGATGGGATAAGTTTTGCCCAAATTTAAGGATTTAGACTTTAGAGACGCCTTCATCTGGTTAGTTTGGAGAATAATTAAGGGTCTGTTTAGGAGAGCTTCTCCCAGCTGCAACTTTTCCTAAAAGCTGTTTTTGTCAGAAGCTACCCCAAATGATCCACAGTTTCTGAGAATCTATAGTTACATATTCTGGAAAATAAACTAAAAATCCAAAAGCTGGAGAAGCCGGGTTTAGGAGCTTTTCCAGATTCTCAGAAGCTAGGTACCAAGCAGTTGATTCTCAGAATCTAAAATTCCTCCAAACAGACCATAAGCCTCTTTAGGATAGTATTTAAATTATTTTTCTTGTTATCCATCAAGCTGCGATTTTGTAATGCGTAGTCATTTGAAATGCAAACTCTACAATAATTGGATGTAATTTATTTAAAGCAATGGACGTAATTTTCCATTCTCTAAAAAATGTTGAGAGAAGAAAATTAAATTGTGCAAAGAATTAAATGATGGTAAATAGGCTAATTTTTGTACCATTTTTAGATGAATAACCCCCAGTGGATCTAGAGGGTGGTCCCTAAACCACATAAAAAAAAATCCTAGCTTACAGGTGTGAAGATATAAAAAATAAAATATCATTTAGCAATATATATTATATTTCTTTTTTTTTTAAGATTCTCACTGGCTGGCTTCTCATCAGCTGTCTTTAGAATATTAGGCGTGCTATATTACAGAATGGATCCTTATAGTAAATCAAGCTATATAGTATATCTCAAATGGGAATATGGGATTGAATAATAAGCGTAGTAGTGGTTATAATGAAATTGTAAGAGTGGAACAAGGAATTGCAGCACCTAATGATAGACATAGACTGGTTAAACATGTAGGTACAACTACCCATTATTTATGGGCGAATTAAAATTTGGGTGGTGAAAAGTACCCGCGGCTCTCTTTGCACCCTATATTTTTTTCGCATGTATTTATGCTTATAAAATAAAATAAATATTTTTAACCTTAAATTTAAAGTTGATTTAGGATTTTTTCACTAAAGTTTATTTAGATCGCTAAGAACATGTATATAAAAGTTTTGTTTACAAATTATTTTTCGTTTATAAATATGCCATCACCCCTTTATCTTGAAAAATTACTCTAAAGAGGTAGCATTAATTATCTGCGACAAAAACCACAAAATATCGTTTGACCTGACTTGACAAGAAAGTTAACAATGCTGTCACTGGTTACTGAGTATATTTATTCTTTAAGAAGCCAAGAGAGTAAACCGACCTTAGCTCAGTTGGTAGAGCGGAGGACTGTAGTATGTGCAGATCAATCCTTAGGTCGCTGGTTCGAATCCGGCAGGTCGGAAATTCTTTTATTTTCCAATTTTTTAATTTGGGCCGAAGAAACTAGTATTACATATTATGTTTATAATATAAGCACTGCTAATTTATCTTTAAGTTTAGTGCTACTTATTTTTTTATTTTAATGATGTGGCGAGTAAATGAAGAAAGAGAATAATGTTTCTATATAACATCCACAAAAGATATGAGTAACATTAGAGTGGTACCACTAGTTTCTTTATAACATGGAGCATAAAAAATCATAAATAGTGTCTTGCATTATGGTTATTTTACGACCATAGTGGCTTCTCGGTACTTACGTCTTAGGATTCAACTCTCTAAAGAGCTACTTATTTTTTTATTTTAATGATGTGGCGAGTAAATGAAAAAAGAGAATAATGTTTCTATATAACATCCACAAAAGATATAAGTAACATTCAATTAAAATATAAGTTGGTAATGTTTATACTGTAAAAGTGGTACCACTAGTTTCTTTATAACATGGAGTATAAAAAAATCATAAATAGTGTCTTGCATTATAGTTTTTTTACGACCATAGTGGTTTCTCGGTGCTTAAGTCTTAAGATTCAACTCTCTAAAGAGCAATTGTGTAATTGAAGTTCATCCGATATTTTACTTGGTTCTCAGCTTGTCTTCTTTTTCCCTAGTAGGATTGGCGGGGATGTGAAACAATATAGTGTTGCAGTCTAATTTACATCATTTACAATGATAGCCTAATCAAGATCACCTTTGGTAATTGTGAAATTGAGTCTTGTACTTACCATTATGTGAAGTCATTGATGCACCGTGGCCGATAGCAGCGTCGACTAAATTAGGAATGGTAACACGAAACCCCTACCAAGACTAGCTTAGAACCGATTGTCTTTTTAGAGTTGTATATTTGCAGTAGAACAAGGTGTCATCGTCGGGGGAGTCCATCCAGCGAACGTTCGTGTGGATGGCTTTCGCATGAACATTTTATTTAACTAACATATATAAACTTTAAGAATATAAATTTACACGTATAAATGTTAAGTATATAAACTTTATATATATATATATATTATTTAATATAAATATATAATCATATGGATTTAAAATTTGGAAATCGAATCCCATTCAAATTAGAGTCGAACATTTAAACTTTATATATATAAACATTAATAGTGCAAACATTATATGTATAAAATTTAAAAGAAGAAAGGAGTTATAAGCCAAAAAAAGAGTAAAGTGTACCAGCGGTTTCTAAACTTATGTGCATGTGTCATTTCAGTCCTTGAACTCTCAAAATGCATTTTTGGATCCCCGAACTTGTCTAGGGTGTCATATAGGTCCAAACGGGATCCGACCCGCTCCATCCGCTGACGTGGCATGTCACGGTGGTGCCTACGTGGCACTGACATCGCCCGACCGCAGCCCACGCCGTCACGTGCTAGCCGTCTCCTGCTCAGGCACGCGCACATGTGAGAAGGGAATGAGATAGCACAGCAAAGGAGAGGGGGAATGGAGAAGGGAGAAAAAAGAATAAGGAGAGAGATTATGACATGTGAGACCAATATGGCCTCACCAACACGTAGGCACCATCGTGGCATGCCACGTCAGCGGATGGAGCGGGTTGGAACCCGTTTGGACCTATATGACACCCCAGACAAGTTCGAAGACCTAAAAATGCATTTTGAGAGTTCAGGGACCCAGATGACACATGCGCACAAGTTTAAAAACCGCTGGTGCACTTTACTCCCAAAAAAAAAGTAAATAATGAATGTTCACATAAAAACCATTCTCGCCAACGTTCACTAAATAGTCTTTCTGTTTATCTCATCTCACTCTCCCTTCTATAGATACGTTGTTGAGGCTTGGCCCAATCTGATTAGAGATCTTATCGGTCTGTTATTGATCACAAAAAACCCTCAAATTTTAGCTATTATTCCCTGACCAATTTAGTATCAGCAATGAGCCGATATAATTAACTAACATATAGAGCGGTCAATGTTGCAAGGAATGAGGTGGCAAATAATTTGATTATAATTTTTCTTTCTGGTATGGTCTTTTCTTTGCCAGTTCTTATTTTTCTTGATATAAATCAGATATAAGATACCTTAGGACATCTTAGATAAAAAAAAAGTGTATCTTTCATGTCTCCATCACTACATGGTCGTGCCATCGCATAGGACGTTTTAGAAGAGAATTTGTCTGGATTTTAAATTAGACATAATAACCCTGTTTTTCTACAAGGTTACCATGATCAAATCATAGCAAGATTATTTTAGACCAAAGGACGAATCCCAGCTGGACAGCACTACACATTATCATCCAACTACAAGGCGTGATGAACACAGAGAGAGAAATTCAGAGAGTGCTTTCTTCTTTCTTCAGTCATGATCTCCTTTTACACAGGGCTTCAAGAGCATTTTATACTGGAGCAAGATAAGAGATAATGCGAAACATGAGCCGGTGGAGCAGATAGAAAATTGATTTCAAAGGTGATATATATTGTTTCTAGTGAGACAAAAATTCCCAGCAAAAGAGATGCAAGAACAACAAATTTTAATCCTGTTCCATCTTTTACCAGCCCTACCAGTAATGTCACTGTGGCTGCGTTCGTTTGGAGGGAGAGGTAGGTTAGTTATTCGGCGCGAAAAACGTAGAAGTAGATTACTACATGATTAATTAATTATTAATTATTAAAAAAAATATAAAATAGATTAATATGATTTTTAAAAAACTTTCCTATAAAAATTTTTTTGTAAAAAATACACCATTTAGCAGTTCGAGAAGCGTGCGCGTGAAAAAAAAGAGTATGTAGATATAAATTAACTGGGTGGCCCAACACGGCCTATGTCAGAAAAGAGAAGATCACTTGCTAGGATGGAGTTCCACTCCAAAACATCTCTGCACACAGACACAAACATGCTTGTAAATTGAAAACAATCTTAAGTGAAAAAGAGCCATCTCTCAGTAACCTCGATAAGATATCCTGGTGATTTCAGATAGAGAACAGAGTGGGAAAAACTATCTGAAGTGAACAGGAGCTACTTCATATGTTGCGCCAGAATGTAGACCTTCTAACCAGTACCCATTTCCATTCACCTTCTAACCAGAACCACTTTTAACAGAATTTTTTTGAGAAATAATATTATTTTAATAAAAAATCGTAAGATTAGAAGCCATCCGTAAAAAATCATAATTTTAACACCCTGTCGAACAGTGAGTGTTCGATTGGGCCTTGTCAAACTGCTGTTGTTCGACAGGGGACCCTATCGAACACCCACCGTTCGACAGGGCCCACCACCTGGCGCTGAGGGGCCTGTCGAACTGCTGAAAAGGTTGACAGCTCCCCCCCACCGTTCGACAAGCGCCTGTGGGTGGCCTGTCCTGTCGAACTGCCCCTGTTCTATAGGGGTCAGTTCGATAGGCCCCTAAAATTGCGATTGTCCATCGATGGCCTCTAATCTTGTGATTTTTCATTAAAATAATATTATTTCTAAAAAAATTCTGACCCACATCAAGCAGTCCAAGGAAATCCTCCATTGGCCAGACACTTCCTTTCTTACCACTTCCAAAAACCTACTAGCATTAGACTCGGCTTACAAATCTACTTGGCAAATAGGCAAACTTTTATGTCCTAGTTTCTGTTGTCGAGCCCAAGCATGACCAATAAAACCTACCTCATGTAGAGTCTATCTTGCTATGAATGCCTTCAGGCAGGATGTACATGCCCACAGAATTAGGAGGGAATATAACAGAAACAGGACTTGATAAGTATGGCCACCATATGATAAATTGCATATGTACCTTGTGTCCAATAGTTTTTCCAACTTCTGAAGGATGTAATTCATATCAGCAATCAAGATCCTTTGGAGACTGATTGGAAAGACACAGCTAGATTAGGCATCAAGCCGGAAAATAGATGAAGATTTAACAGCCTCAAAAGATGCCTGATAGAGCATCACTTAATAGATGAAATAAAAGAGGAGAGATAGCATCCCTGCCCCAAACATTTATACTTCCTCTGTTTTACAATGTAAGGCTTTCTAATCTTTTCTGTATTCATATGGATACTAATAAATCTAGACACATATACAAACCATATCTATTGATTAATGGATAAATCTAAGTAAGACCAGAAAGACTTGCAATATGGAACAGAGATCGAGTAGGTTTCAAAGAAAACACTCCTTTCTGCATTTATGTTTCACACACACCCTGCCCCCTTCAATAGTCTGTTAATCGGCCTTGAACGATATCCCTTTTTCAGAATCACCTCATAAAGAAACTCCCATGTAGTTTTTTTTTTTCTCAAAACCCAATTTGAGGACAGAGAAATAGTATGTTTCAGTTTGTGTAACACCCATGCAACACAACACAACCCTCTAGAATGTACCTCCCAGGGATAAATGCTGCTTCAGATTGAGAAATGGCTGAATCAACCTAGGTCAATCAATTTGTCAAGACTTCCCCAATAAATTGAAAAACTCGTTGAGGACACAGATGGGCGTAAAATGCTGTAGTTATTCACATCTCTAATTGTTGGTATTAACAAGATAACACAATAATTGACCCCTTTAAGGTCCGAATCACATCTATACAACAACTGGAATATCAGAGCAAAAGTTGAAACCCTTTATAGCTATCAGATCCAGGTGTTGTATAAAGTTCTGCATTTTTCACAAAACTACCCAATTCCTCCATAGTAAAAGGTCTGAGAAGGAATTCCTTGGCCCAGTAAAAAAGGCATCTTTTGTATCAAAAAATTCAGAATACATCTATCATCTCAAGAGCGCAACCAACTCCTTATACCCCTCAACCAGAAACCAAGAAGGTTCAAACCGAAAGTATCTAGCAACAAACCATTCAAAGTTATTACTGTGAACTGAACTTCCCAAGCTGAATTCTGAACATACTAAGACTCCCAGCACATTTTTCAATCAATCAACTATAAGCAAAGCACCAACAATTTGATCCTTTCCATCTAATTATTCTATGAGACTAGCTTGGTTGCTAACTTTCCACACTGATATCTGCTAAAAGTGCTATGTATGCTAATTACAATGATATGATCAAGAAGCTAAAGAAATCCCCAATTTATCCCCAGTTAATGAGTCGCAATTATGTCACAGAGAATCCCCTTCTCATTACTGCGACGATCCAGAAGCGGATGTTAATCATCTTACCTGCAATTCCTGATAAGGAATCGATCGCTAACAAGAAATCAATGTCCGGAATTGAGGATGGTGGTGAACGCTCGGCGCGCACGCGGCTCAGTCGTCGTCGGCGTCGGAGGGCGGGGCGAAGCGCCCGCCGAAGAGTAGCCCGTCGAGCCCCCGCGCCGCCGCGGCCGCCGCGGGGCGCACGGAGCGCGGGACGCCGTCGTAGGCGGCGGAGAGCAGCACCAGGGCGGCGCCGAGCACGAGCAGCGCGTAGGCGACGAGCACCTGCGCGAGCTGCCGCTGCGGCCGCGGCACCGCCGCCGGCCAGTAGGTGGGGCCGAGCAGCAGCGGGCAGCCGCCCAGCAGCAGCAGCGCGTGGAACCCCGTCCACCGCAGCCGCGCCGTGGAGCGGTCGGCGCGCGGTGCCGCCGCGTACGCCACGTGGCGGCGGCCACCCATGGACAGGACAACTACGGTGCAGCCAAGCAGCAGGAGCAGCAGGAGGACGAGGGCGCGCACCTCGCCGTTGGCTGACGGGAGGAGGCCGACGAGGGCGGACGCCGCCATCAGGACGGCGTGCGCGCCGTTCCTTCGGTTGGCCGCCGCATTCCCGTCGCCGTCGTCCACGTCGGCGCGCGCGGCCGCCTGCGTCGTCGCCATCTCCCTCTCTCCCTGATCGAATCCAATTGCTATTTGGTAAGAGTTGCTTCTTCTTCCTCTCTGAGACGCCTACTCTGCTCGAATCAAAGATTGGGTCACTCTCAGTCTCAGGGTAGTTCTTTTTTAAAAGCCAAAAGAGTCGTTTTCGTTTTCAGTCAGAGAGAGACTTGGGTTTATCTGCTGTCCATCCATGATTCTTCCTCGAAAATCTAACGAATTTCATCGACAAACACTTAATTGTAAGAAACAATATTAACGTGTGTGAACTCATACAAAATACTATCGTGCAAACAAATTTGACTAAAAATTATCATCACTGCTAAGTGATTTAATGGAGGACTGCTAACAGAACCCTAACTACGATGCTATTTATTACACAAAGTTGTTTGTACGGTATTATTTTATAGAACTTTTATTCGTCAATGATATTTCTTACATTTAGATGTTTGTCAATAACATTTATTAGATTTTTTCTTGATTTTAAATGGCATTTGATATCTTTCACTTGGGTATTATGCTTGCCCTCTACTTTGGTGTTTAAAGAATATGTTTGGGAGATTGGGAATGTGATTAAGGAACCTTTTATGTCATCAGAGGTTATTAGGACTAGAATTTCAAACCTTAGGCCTCATTTCGCTATTGTTTATTCTTATAAATCAAAATTTAAAATTTTAATTTAGAGTTGATTTTAGTGTTTTTTATCGTAGTTTATTGTTTGGCCTTTGCTTTTAGATTGCTAAAATTTATGTATATAAAATTTTTATTTATAAATTATTTTTTATTTATAAATATCACCCTTGATGGGAACATTGACAAGTTATGGTACTACTAACCTTGATTTGTCTGCCGATAGTTTCTTTTTTTTTTATGAGCTCTTTCTCAAAGGTGGTAAGAATTCGTAAAAAAAAATAAAGTTAGCATATACACCAAATCATATGTTACATTCGAGAAAAGAAAAGAGAAATGCGGAAATTTGAAATCTAAGCTGCCTAGCCCACAAACGGCGTAGCAAAATCATCATAGAGCGAACCAATAGCCTCATGCTTGAGACCCTCCTCTCGAGCGCCGTACTGTACGCGCCGCTGGTCTGGATGTTGTCGGTGAACAGCCTCTTGGGTTCCTCCTTCCCATCACCGGCAGCCACAGCAGCGGCGGCAGACACGGTAGACGACTCGGGCTTCGGCGGGCGACCGGAGGAGGACGGTGGCGCGCCATCGAGGAAGGCGGCGGTGAAGTGGTGGAGTCGTGTCGGAGTGAGAGGAGGACGGGCGGGAGGGGGAGGACGGGGAGGTGGACGGCGAGGATGGCGTGGTGGTGTCGTCGTCGTCGTCCTTGTCGGCGGTGGCGTCGGAGAGGGACAACGGCGGGAGCTTCCGTTTGCGGGGCTCCACCTCCGCCGCCGGCGTGGGAGGGCGAGGGTGCCGTGAGCGCGCCCATGGTGGGCCCTGGTGTGATTGTAGAAGCTTCCAGGGGTTAGAATCCGGGCCCACTTGTCAGTGTTTGTTCAAACATTAACGTTGACCACGAACGAAAGTTGCAAGCAGGATACGTTTGATCCCACATTTTCCCAGAGAATGAAGTCTGCCCATAAGCAAATTTAGCCCACTTAACCTTGGACGAAGAATTCAGCCATACAGTGATATTGGCCCAGTTCATTTTCTGAATGAAATCGGACTATATTTAGCCCATAAATAAATTTAGCCCAATTACTTTCAGCGAAATAATTCAGCCCTTCATCACCTAGGTCATCTTCATGTAATCAAGCCCATCATAAAAATTGGCCCACCTATTTTCGGTTGAGGAATTCAGACTATAACTAAATTTGGCCCACCACTCTAAATTAAATTGGCCCACCTCGTTTCCTCCGTTGAATTCGATCCATCAGAAATTTTGGCCCACCACTATCCTCGATTGAATTCGGCCCATCCGATAATTTGGCCCACCTCTTTCCTCCGTTGAATTCGACCCATCATAAATTTTAACCCAAATTTGGCCCACCACTATCCTCAATTGAATCGGCCCATAGGATAATTTGGCCCATCTCATTTCCAAGGGGAATCTGCCCAGAAATGAAATTGGCCCAATTTTGGCCCACGTCATTCCTCGCTTGAATCCGACCCATCAGACAATTTGGACCAATTTTCGTCTGTCTTTTAAGTGGGCTAACTTCTTGGTGGGCCATCCTTTTGTGGGCTTCATGAGTAGGCCTGTTTTCTGTGGGCTTCTTTTGGTGGATTATCAGGTGAGTTTTGCTCAATAAGGCTAATCAAGATTGCGTACAGTGCGGTGAGAAACAATGCAAAGTACATCATATATAGGACTTACATCACTTACCATTTGTTAATTGTCCTATACAAATCCAAAAGGAAGAAAATGAAATATGCCAGAGTACTGGCTACCAGTAAATTTTAAAAAAACAATATGTCCATATGTGTGGGATACCTATACCGGAGGTATCCGGAGACTATACAAATACGTACTGTTAACAGGGTACCGAATAAGGAGGAGAATATATCTGTATGGTATCGGCTAGGAGTCTGGTACGTACCGGATTGCACGCGCAAGTACTTCGGACCTGAGCCATAACCGAATTTGGATAGATCTTAGTCTTACTAGATTAGGACTATATCATATCTATAACCCTTTCCCCACTATATAAGGGGTACGAGGTGCCCCCTTGAGGGCAAGAGAGAGATCCATCTGCGCAACACAATCGCCAAGCATGATTAAGGTATTATCTCGCCACGTCGAGAGCCTGAACCTGGGTAAACTCTCTGCCTCTTCATCATTAACCATCGAATTTCAAGCTTGGTAGCCACCCTATTAGTTTATTGCCGACACCAAACGTCGACAATAGGTGATTCCTATAGCCTAACAAGATACACACTGGATGGATTCCTCATTAATCATAACAAAGTATGCCTCAAATTATACCCATCTCATAAGTAGTTGTTCTATTTTTAAGAAATAAAATGTGCAAGGCTACACCAAATTATTTTTTATATTTCATTCATTGGCACAAGACTGAATGATAAATGCCCATAACATGTAACAGAGTCACAGACAAGCCATGTTTTACAAGGATATGAACTAAAATGGTCCTTTGTACCTAAGATAATTGCAGTTTTCTTTTTGCCCACCAGCAGATTCATCTATTGCCCATATGAAATTGATCTTATCTAACAGAAATAGATTCAAAAATGACAAGCAGAATTAAACTTTTGGAAGTCGATTCCAGAATAAACAATATGTCGGTTAGAAAGCTCTTTGATCTTCTTGTCAATTGCCTGTTCAATCAAAATATGGCGAATTGCCAAAACAAGCTTTAATGGACTTCTAATGATATGAATATCCCATGTTTTTTTTACATCATTTGCAGGGTTAGAATCCGGGCCCACTTGTTAGTTTTTGTTCAAATATTGACGTTGACCACAAACGAAAGCTGCAAGCAGGATACGTTTCGGTCGGGTCAACAATGGGGCCCAGCCCATAAGTGGTCATGATTTCGGCATGCTTGTGCGAGTTAATTTGGTCCATAGTTGCCCCTCAGTTTAGTCCATAAGTGATCGTGATTTTCATTTGTTGGTGCGAATTGAGCCCACATTTTCGCACAGAATGAATTTCGCCCATAAGCAAATTTAGCCCACTTAATCTTGGACGAAGAATTCAGCCCTACAATGAGATTGGCCCAGCTCATTTTCTGAATGATTCAGACCATATTTAGCCCATAAATAAATTTAGCCTAATTACTTTCCATGAAATAATTTAGCCCTTCGTCAGCTAGGTCCTCTCATTACATGGACGAATCAAGCCCATCATCAAAATTGGCCTATCTCACTCCTTGAACTTATTTCAGCTCACAAAATAAATTGGCCCGCCTATTTTCGGCTGGGGAATTCAGACTATAACTAAATTTGGTCCACCTCTTTTCCTCCGTTGAATTCGACCAATCAGAAATTTTGGCCCGCCACTATCGTCGATTGAATTCGGCCCATCAAGATAATTTGGCCCATCTCATTTCCAAGGGGAATCTGCCCAGAAATGAAATTGGCCCAATTTTGACCCACTTCTTTCCTCGCTTGAATCCGACCCATCAGACAATTTGGCCCAATTTCCGTCTGGCTTTAGGTGGGCTAACTTCTTGGTGGGCCGTCCTTTGGGCTTCTTATGGTGGATTATCACGTGAGTTTTGTTCAACATGTGGAAACTAGCCAACCCAGGCTGTGTTCCTTTTGCAGACAGAGATGGATGATTATTTGATTTTTCTTAAAGCTATATAATGATATAAACGATAAAGTCAACTATTATAAAGTTCAAATTTTACTTTAAAAATACGAAACTTATATATAGAAACTTTTTTTAAAAAATTAAAAACACATCGTTAAGAGAAAGGTGGGCTTTTATGAGAAATGGCTTGCAAATTGCAACCAACAAGACAAACCACAAATCACAATCAGGGTGCATGCACGAGTTGTAGCAATCGATCAGGCCATCTCACCATGCATATGGGAACAAGCTTTTCGTAACGTAGGCAATGATATGAATGGATTAATAGACGCACTAATCAAACTCTTAAACGGCACGATTTTTTTCTAAAACAAAAACTATCTATATAGCTATGTTTTAAATCTATCTCTTCTCAACATTGTAATTTTTAATTAATTTATTTGTACTCTCGAATAGTTATTACAAATGATTCCTTTATGCATTCATTGAGCATAAACGAACAGGTGACAACTCTCCATTGATGTATCATGTGAAGGCAAAATTTTATACAAGGAATCGAAAAAATGTGTAATCCGTAAGATCACGAATTTGCTGTAGCGCATCACAAAAATACGGTAATTAGTTGATAGGCACTCCGGCCATTATTTTATTAATTTCGGAGTCCAAAACTTTAAAAATAACAAGATTGCTCTATGTGGCCAACCCCTTATGACGACTGGGTCCGATTGAACTAGACCTAATCGGTCTCGGTGCCGCACCACACCCGAACCCTAGTCTATACGTTGTCTGAGCAAGCGGCGGCAGCGGTGACCCAGCTGCGGCGACGACGGTGGCGACCCGGCCACCGACGGCAATCTCGTCATTTTTCAAATTTTTGACTCCAAAATTAATAAAATACTGGCCGGAGTGTCTACCAGCTAATTACTATATTTTTATAGTGCCCTGCAGCAAATTCGTAATCTTACGGTGTCCACCGGCTAATTACACGTTTTTTATACCCTGTAGCAAACATTGCCCAATTTCAATCACCTGTTAAAACTTCTTTACTGCCAACATGACAGATATTATAGTAAATGTAGATGAAATGAAAACTTCTAAGCTCATACGACCGCGTGGCCTAATGGATAAGGCGCTCGCCTCCGGAGCGGGAGATTGTGGGTTCGAGTCCCATCGTGGTCGATCTTTGATCTTTTTTGGGGCTAATGGAGGGAAGGCCTTTATCTTTGCGCTTGTAGGTTTATTTTTTTAACTTTAATCTTGAGATCACACTGTATATAAAAGTTGTCTACAAATTATATTTTAGTTTTTAATGTGGTTCTGTTTATCCTTATAAACAATAAAATGTGGTCTCCATCTTTACGCTTATAGGTTTATTTTTTAACTTTAATCTTTAGATGGTTAAGAACATGCATATAAAAGTTTTGTCTGTAAATTATATTTTAGTTGTTAATATGTGGTTTTGTTTATCCTTATAAACAATAAAATGAAGCATCCATCTTTGCACTTATAGGTTTATTTTTTAGCTTTAATTTTTAGATTGCTAAGAATATATATATATATATATATATATATATATATAAGTTTTGTCTATAAATTATCTTTTAGTTGTTAATACGTGGTTTCGTTTATCCTTATAAACAATAAAATGACGAGGCTGTTAACCTTCTCAGGGTCGCGCCAACAAATAAATGCTGTAACGTTAAAGGAAGAAAAAGCAGCTAGTGCCCCGTCAAGCTCATGCTACACTGCCGGAGAAATGTATAATGCAAAAATCAGTGTGCATTCTGAAGGCCACGTCGATCAGTTAACCAAACGGAAAAAGAGAAATACTAATACGAGCTAAAGAATTAACGCAGGGATGATGAGCGGTGGCACTGTTCTGCTGCTGGTACCTCTCTCATAAATAAACATATACTTTTAATTTATTGTAATATAATTACGTGAGATCTTGGGTTGGTTACGAGAATTGCTTTAAGCCTCCGTCGCCGTGAAAGTTTGCCGCTCTGTTGCTGTGCTGCCGTTGAATCGTATGTATAGCACTGCTGGTTAGTTACAACGAACATAATGAACAAATCGAAATCATGGATTGGATAAGCACTTGAGAATAAAATAGTCTCAAGTTAACAAACACATGTACGGAGAGATCACATAGTACACTGTACACACATGGTGTTGGAGGCCACAGAGAGGGGAGTTCTGCCGCAGAACGTTGCATCCGATTATTTTCTCGCGCATCGCGCTCAGTTTTAAGGATTATCCAGATTAAAGAGCTGCACCTATTAGAGCAAAGGTTAACAATATAGCCAGCAAGCCAGCCGTAAGTCTTTTTATCGTCTTCTCTTAAACCACTTGTATAGTAGTTAACTCTTTATCATTAATACATAACTCTCACTTGTATCTCTTACAAAGTTTTTTGGTTATTCTTGATAGAAATAATGTGTTGTTAAAATATAATTATTTCATCAATTTTAAATCCTAATGCTAGTCACACATTACGTGTGTGCTGGATGGTGGTATGGATACATACACATGTAACAGGTTGCATATGGATACGTGCAGATCCAACAGCTTGTGCTAATTTCTTGGTGAGTCAATCACTTGAAGGCTTGGTTTTCTTGTTGACGCAAGAACGTGTGCGCTCGACCGCTGTGGTACTGACGTTTCTCGTGGAGCTGATCCAGCCTCGATGGTGCGGAGTGACGGATGAGAAAAAAGACTATCATTTTGTGCTTAGCTCTATATAGGAGTCAGAGACGTCCTTGAAATAAAAGAACAACAATCTTCTCTCTAACTTCTGCATTGTTATCGTGTTGCGTCGCCATATGTTCTAAACTAGTCGTGATGCTCGTCGTGCAACAAGCATCCCGGCCGAGCGGTGTCTCTAAGCCTTTGTTACGTACGCACCTGCACAGAGGTGGTGTTAAGGTTTCTAGACAACGTAAATATATGTAGCCGCTCAATGTCGTCGATGATTCGATCTTCTTCTTAGTTTTGCAACACCTGTGCCGCTGTGCGTGAGACAAAACTTCATGTTTATCTTCGTCGAAACACTCGAGTGAGTGCACTGCTCCATATTTCTGCACTGCATCGCGAGGTTGATCTCCACCGATCTGTTCAGTGAGTATATGTGTTGAATCCTTGAATCCATCTCACTAAACTCTGTTGTTGTCTAGTCCAAAGTTGTTACCTAAGTTTCTTTATGTATGATACTATTCATCTAGATTAAAATATTGTGGCTAGATTACCACTAGACAACCTAATGATATGCATGTTGGTTTTCCTAATTATCTGTTGTTTAATAACTAGCATGATAGGCAATATGAATATATACCGCAATGATTTATGCAGTTTTGATTTGTTAATTCTATTAGCTCATCTTGCAGTAGAATTAATTCTGTTATGCAAATGATTACGTTTGGAATTAAATTAGTGGCTAAATATGTCTTAATTCCAACCGTCCTGCTCAAGCAGGCTGCAAGCTTACAACTTGCTTCTCATCTCTCTCCTCCATCTCAGCATTTAGCCAGCTTACAGCTTGCTATTATACTTGCTCTTGGAGCAAGTTCAATAGTATATCTAATAGTTAACTACTAACTCCAAATTATCTATAGTCAATCTAAAGCCAATTCATACAATAGTTACCGATAAAACCTATACTACCTTGTCCCACCTATCGTACACACATTGTATTTTAGAGTCTGTGATGCGGCATAAATTTATAGTTCGCTGCTCTTCTCTCTCCTCTCTTTAAAATATGTTTATAGCTAGCTTATAGTCTGCTATTGTACTTGCTCAAGTTTAATAGTATAGCCAACCACTGGCTTCAAATCATCTATAGTCAATCTAAAAGCCAATTCATACATTAGTTACTTATAAAACATATACTACACTGTTAATATCTGATCTTAGCTGTCATACACATATTATATCTTAGAGTCCGTGCTGTAGATGTCTATAAATATATAGCTCGTTGTTATTCTCTCTCATCTCTTATGTTTTTAAAATATGTTTATAGTTGACTTATAGTCTGCTATCGTCCATGCTCTAGGGGTCGTCCATGGGATTCCTTTGGATGCGGGCATATAATGCAGGTAAGGGTCAGCACCACCACGGCTTCTGTGCGCTCTTACCGCTCCTGCGAATGCGAGACTGATCCGCTTGGCATCCACCGGTGTGTCAGAAACAGGAAGCAAATGGATGTCCCGGAGTCGGAGGTTCAGAAGGTGCTCAATGCCAACTGGCGCGTCGCCACTCCATTCAATATCTACGTATGACAGGACGATCCTCTGGAGATTGGGCATGGATCTTCCAAACAGTTGAAGTGATCTAAGTTGCAATAATCTAGGAGCAGTTGTCCCTGTTATTTTGGCATCTCCTGACTCACCAACTCTCGAGTCCAGCAATAATCGACGGACCTTGGATTCATGCTGCCCAGCCATTTCTTCTAGATTGTACGCCATACAGATAAAATTATTCTCTGCACAACGACGCAAGATCAAATCCAGCATCATATCATGTACTGTACAAGAAACTACCTCCCCATATTTGGTTTCTTTTGGTTGAATTAAGCTCCTATTCATCAGCTCATTGAAATAACTCTTAGCAAGTTTCTCTGAATCTCCCCCATGGAAATCGTGGACAAAGCCTTCAGCGACCCATTGTCTAATCAAATTATCTCTCTTGATAGTGAAGTCCTCTGGATAAATACCAAGGTATAGGAAGCATGTCCTAAGATGAGGAGGAAGATCCTTGTAGCTAAGGTTTAGAATTTGCCTCATCCCTTCCAAAGTTGGATTTGTGCCAGACCCACATGTGCCTATAGAATTTCGAATATTCTCCCAATATTCTTTCTTGTGTGGTACAGGCTGAATAGCTTACAGGCTAGCAATCGTAATGATTGCAAGCGGCAAACCTCCACATTTTTTGAGAATCTGAGATGAAATTTCTCTAAACTGGGAAGGGCAACCATCTTCTGAGCCAAATATCCTGTTAAAGAATAGCCTTCTTGAGTTTTCATCGCTTAGGGGCTCCATTCTGTGAATGAATTGTCGATGATTGCAGCAAACCCATCTAGCAACATCTTCAACACGTGTGGTCACAATTACTCTAGAGCCCATGCCATTTTCTGGAAAAACACAGCGAATAATATCCCATGTAGGTGCATCCCACAAGTCATCAACAACAAAAAGGTACCTGTTAAACTAAATTATCAGGTATAATACAATTCTTTGGTCTGTGCGATGAATAATTGAAATATCAATTAAGTAAACAATTAATGAACACACTTGGTTCCATGAATTATAATGCTAAATCAGGATATTCATTCAGAACTCAAACCTAAATAGCACCAACATCTGTTTGCTATGCTAATATAGAGCTAGGTACTTTTGGGCCGACGACTATAGCATAAGGCCCATTTAAGAGCTTCTCTTTTGTAGAACCCAAAATGCTTGCAACAGAATGCCTGTCAGCTAAAAAGTAGCTGTGTCATGCAAATAGACACTTTAGATGGAAAACTTCTTGACATCGCTTATATTAAACCTCACCCAAGTTTTCCATCTAAAGCCAAATAGACACTTGGGATTGATTCTTGATATAGAACATGTATATCACAAAGAACGCCACACAAAAGAGTTAATGCCTACCACTATTATAAGTAAATAGATACTGACCTTAGATGTTGTAGATACACTCTGATGCTGTCAATGATGTGTTTAACTTCAAGACATGGGGAAGAAACCTTTATCCCGAGTTTTGATTGTATTCCACTGAGAAATCTTGTTATATCAGGCCTTTGGGAAACTGGAAAAAAATTTCACTTTTGCCGAATTGCTCTCTAATTTTTTGATAAACCTCATTGGCAAGGGTAGTTTTACCCAGACCTCCGAAGCCGACAATCGATACAACCATTAGTTGTTGATCTTTATCTGTCAACCAACTTATAACCTGTTCCCTTGGACCTTCAATACCCACAAGATTGGCAGCTTCACAGTACACTGCTGGCAATAGACGATCAACGGCCACAGAGCTAGAACTAGGAATACTGTCTAGATTAAATTTGTACCTCTTGCGCCGTTCATTTATCTCCATTAGACGAATCTTGAGATCCTTGATATGCTCAGCAGTCTCAAGACGGGCCCTCAAAGTTCTGAGGAAGTGAGAGACCCTATCAATGAAGCCAGCCTCCACATTACCACCTCCCACATGGTGAACAAAATCCTCGATGCAATCTTCAATATCATATGCCATCTCTCTGACCTGGTTCCTCCAATCCTTTACCAGCGGATCAAGTTCATCTGTATCCTCCAGCTTCTCGAGGAGAGCGTTCATGGTTGGGAGATCATCTTTGAGGAACACAATATTTTTTGACATGCCTACGAGACTGTCACTCTTGTCCTCCACCAGCTTAGTGAGCTTGTTAAGAAGAGGACCTATCACCCCCTTAGATGCACTCACCACGGTTTCCGCCATTCTTAGTAAATAATTTCTTGCTCTGCAAAAATGGAAGCCGGTTATCCTATGAGAATTGCCCGATTCTTCAACGATTGCAACTGGGTTGGAGCTTAACTCACCGGCTTTTCTTGAATTTGACCAGGGAGCGCCAGATCGGATTGATCGGCGGCAATATGGCTTCTGAGGATAGCTGTGATTTGCCCACAGGCAACTCAATCCAGCAGCAAATAAACCCAAGCAGCTAGCAGCAGAATAAACCAGACTTCTTCGAAACAGAAACCTAATAACAACCAATCAAGAGGAACAATAAAAGAAGTCACTGGGCACAGTGAAAGTCCAGAGCATCACCGTGGAGAATCCACCACGAAGAATGAACAAAATCGCCAGCTTCTGCACTCTACGCTTCCCTTGAACAGTCTCTGACTTGGCAGATCAAGACTCAAGTCGAGAGCACATATGAAGTATACGCAGGTTGTGGATCTCGTCGAAAGGGCAGAGGGGGAACGGGAGGTGGAGGGAGCAGGTCATGGGCACCGCACAATGACGATGATGACGCAGGTGCGACGACGGCGCGCGACCGCGAGCGCGCCGATGACGGCATCATGGCAGCATGGGGGGAGGCCCAGATCTGACCGAGCCCCCGTTTCCGGCGAAAGCAGGACGACAGGCCGGGCGTGGAGGGTGGCGGCGGCGGACTCCGAGTGGGTCAGGCCCTTCCTATGCGCTCTTGCCGCGGGGTGTTGATAGGCAGGAAGCTTCGTGTGCCCAGTGGAGGGTGGCGAGCAGGGAGCAGCTCGGTGGCTGGCTCGGAGTTGGTTTGTTGCTAAGGGCGTAGCCAAGCTTGGCAAACGATGGCACGTTGCAAACATGCAATCTCTGGCTCAGTGCGCTGGCTTTAGGTCTTGTTTGCATCCTCGTGACTTTTTCTTTTTAAGTCCATGTCATATCGAATGTTTGGATATTAATTAGAAGTATTAAATATAAACTATTAATAAAACTCACTCGTACTCTGGATTATTTCGCGACACGAATCTATTGAGCCTAATTAGTTCATGATTAACGAATGTGATGTTATAGTAAACATTTACTAATCGTGGATTAATTAGGCTTAAAAAAATTTGTCTAATGAAATAGTCTTTATTTATGCAATTAGTTTTGTTATCAGTCTGTACTTAATATTTCTAATTAACGTCCAACAAAGGACTAAAAAAAATCTCTGGTTCCAAACAACCACTTAGTTGCGTGGAGAAAGTGGCTTTAGTTATGTGAGAAAGTGGTGCTTTGGTGACTCGTACCGTTTGGTCAACCTTATCGGTGATGGTCATTTTGTTTGGTCCGATTAAGATGTTAGCACACATCACTAACCTTTGCTGACTAATGGGGGATATGCGATCCCGTGCTAGTGTCAGGGTGCAGGGGTTGCAAGAAGATACAGACCTGGTGAACGTGAATTGCACCTCTCCCCACAAACCAAACCCTAGTTCCACGCAGGTAGTAGCACATTTATATTACGGCGTTCCACCTTTGTATGTGTGGATAATACAACCCTATGTTACGGTGCTGATTGACGTGTGTATGTGGAGACGATTAGGTTGTTGAGATGGATTACATACTCCAGGTCGGCGTGCAGGTTCGTCAGATTGGGCTGGTTTGACTCTATTTCTGCTACTTTGCGTATTGAATGATAATGATATGTAGACTCGTACTTGCATTATTTTTTAACCAGTTGTCAGAATTTCGATGATTTTTTTCTAGATGGATAGCAAAAATATTCAGAGCAAGAACTCCATTATTAAGTCGATGAGTAGTTTGTGTTAGTCAGAAGTTTCACTACTAATTTTTCCGGTTAATGGTTATAAGAAGTCATGCTTAAATTGGATCAAATAGAAATCCTAAAATATAAAGTCGCTCTACCTTAGTTTTGGGAAGCAACAAATAAAGTAAGTGAACTATATTCAGCAAACAAATCTCTCATTTTGGTGCGCACAACTGTTAGATACCCAAGGGTAATATTTCCAAAACCCCTGCTCGATCGAAACTCAAGAAACTTTAGCTTAAACCTTTGATCAAATATGACAGGAATACAAATTTGCAGGTATGACAAATTCCAATACTTCCTAATTTTTTCGCTCATATTGTGCACCATGGAGGAAACGACAGGGATTATATTGATGGATTCCCTCCAACATTTTCTGCACTTGCCAAAGCTGATGAAAGTATAAGTTAGTTGTAGGATACTTTGATCCTAAAACTTTCTTAGTTGCACAATAGAATACCCTCAATATGGTGTAGAGCTTGTCGGTCATTTTGCACTCTGCAAGCACATGCTCAAATACATATTTGTCCTCACGGGTTAGAGCTATGAAAGCTCTCCTATATATCAAACCTGAGACCAGCATATCATAAGTTGAGTTCCACCGAGTGGAAACATCAAGCTTGGGACGCTTCATGGAAGGTATGGCTGCCTGCTTAATAATCCACCCAAACCGTTGCTTGTGAGCTTGTGAACACTTGACATACTTTATACTTTCTCTTATATGACTTGTTGCAGCAGCCACAACCTTAAATCCTTCTTGAATAATAAGATTTAGCACATGTGCGGCACAACAATTATGAAAGAAATCACCTCTACAAGGGAGTAAATGCTTCTAAAAAAATCTCTCAATAAACTGATGAGATTATCATTAACTGTTGCATTATCCAATGAGACTCCAAATAGTTTGTCTTCGACCTGCCACTCATGTAAGGAACTTCAACATTGCATTAAATTAACATACTCTTGTAGTAGTTTATTCTACATTTACACTATTAAATATCTAACACAAAATCAGATAATCTTTCATTAATATAAAAGAACACAACCGTGGTACTAATATATTAAGCTGGAAAACCTTACTACCCAGAAATAATATCTAGCAACCCAGGGAGTTAGGCTTTCTGTATGATGTCTTTTTCCAGGCTTTTTCCATTGCTGTTGCCATCGCAATAATGTCGTAATAGCTGAGCATTGATTGCTTACCTTAAACTTCGTTTGCTGCTGGTTCGGTACAGAATTGTGATGGGCCGATTATTAGTGATATGTGGACGAAGCGGCAGAGGCATATATACAAGATGTTCTTCACCACAAACACAACAGAGAAGAAATTCATGTGCACCGCTGATTTGGAAACCACGCATACCCACCAAAATAAAGTTCTTCATGTGGCTCGCAGAGAAAGGGATGTGTCTAACATCCGACAATCTAGCCCTACGAAGATGACCACATCAACCGGGATGTAAGCTATGTCTGGAGCTTCATGAAACCTACGAGCATATATCTCTTCGTTATCCGCCCCTTCTCAACAGCTATGTGGACAGCGCTGCGAAACTGGTCAGGTGTTGCTTAAGTGCAGGGGCGGACGCACGATGGGCTGAGCGGGATCCTACGACCCCACTCAAAATTAATACTTACTGTATTACTAATGTATTACTAATGTATAACTAAGTAAGAAAGCTTCGAACATACTAACAATCCTAATAAAGTTTCCCACTCGATTTTTGGGTTAAGTCCGCTCCTGCTTACGTGCTGCCAAAAGACCGGGGTCTACGCCTGGGAGAGTGGTGGTTGCAGGCAAGAGACTGTTGTCGGACGAGCTACAGGACAAACTTCGACGCTTTGGTGCGACTCACATGTTTGATGACGTGGAAAGAGAGAAATGGCCAGGTGTTCAATGATCAGACATACAGGACTGGAAGCAGCATAGTCCACGAGATCAAGGAGGAAATACAGGTCTAGATTCTAGAAGTTGGCCGGCGTGTTAACCACGGATAGCGAGTAATCAGTATAGGTCTTCCTTTCTTTAGGTGACCTGAAGGGGGCGCCTTTTTAATTTGCAAGCATCCATCGACAGCCTCTTGTCGATGCTACTTGTCAAAAACATGTAAATTACTACTCCGTCTGTCTCTAAATGTTTGACGCCGTTAACCTTTTTATACACGTTTGACTATTCGTCTTATTAAAATTTATTTACATAATTATTAATTATTTTTATATCATTTCATTTATTGTTAAATATGTTTTTATGCATATATATAGCTTTACATATTATTATTTTTATATCGTTTCATTTATTGTTAAATATACTTTTATGCATATATATAGCTTTACATATTATTATTATTTTTATTTATCGTTAAATATACTTTTAGCATATATATAGCTTTACATATTTAAAAAACTTGAATAAGACAAATAGTCAAACATGTATAAAAAAGTTAACGGTCTCAAACATTTAAGGACGGAGGGAGTATTATCTTATTGAAATTTGACCACCCAACTTGGCAAAGGCCAGAAAAAAAAATCAGTGATATGTGGACCTAGCCCAGATACCACGACTATTATGACACCAAACAGTACTGCAGAGTGCCTATATCTCTTTGGTACATACTACAAAACCTTCACATCATTAGCGCCAAACCTGCTACTTTTCCTTGACTAGCTCCTTCTGCTGGTAACTGATAGATTGAGAGAGAGAGAGAGAGAGAGAGATGAGGCGTTGCAAGAGCGTCCATGGCTTCGCTTGGCTGGTGTTCGTCTACGCGTGCTGTGCAGCTGCTCAAGCTCAGCAAGCAGCACCAAGAACTGATCCAACTGAAGGTATGTTCTAAATATATCTTTCTGTAAATTAAATACTTCTGTGGATCTGTTCTAGCTACCACTTGGTTCAGGTGTTTCAGAAACCGGCAGGGATTACACCGCCATGATGCATGAACACTCGTTAACTAACCTGTTGCTTGGTATAAGTAAAATTCTTTCATACGCTAGTTGGTTCTGTAACAACCTGTTGCTTGATTCTATGCTTCACGTGTAAAAACCTGTACGATTCAATGGTCGAGAATAAAAGATAACTAGTACTGTAAACCTCATTATAGAGGGCAATTTCGTCGTTAAAATATGAATCTTCAGCCCAGCCCAACCTAGCCCAGAACAAAAGGAATCTCACGCACGTAAACAGCACCGGAGCAAGTCCGGACTAGTATTTTTTATAAAGTGATGTGCCTTACAGTGCCGGACTAGCATGTTGATCAGTGAGTAAGGCCGTGTTTGTTTGAGAGGCGGTACCGGGCATGAAAAAACGTACTAATATATTATTACATGATTAATTAATTATTAATTATTAAAAAAATATAAAATAGATTAATATATTTTTGAAACAACTTTTCTATAGAAAGTTTTTTAAAAAATACACCGTTTAGCAGTTTGGGAAACGTGCGCGCAGAAAACAAGGGGATAATTTAACTCAGAGCAAGTTCAATAGTATAGCCAACTACAAGCTCTAATTCATCTATAGTCAATCTAATAGCCAATTCATACAATATTTACCCACAAACCATTAATATATGGTTCCACCTATCATATACACATCGTGTCTTGCAGCCCGTGCTGCAGCCTACTCTTCCCTTTCTTCTGTTATCTCTTTAAATATATTTACGGCTGGCTTATAGTACCTGCTCTTAGAGGGGAACAACGAACAACGAACGTAGCCTTGTATATAAAAATAGGTGGTTCTTGATTAGTTACATGGATGAATAGCTGACTGTTCTGTGATTATTTTCATCCTCTGTGTGCAATTACTTCGTGATCGAATGTTGAATTTGGTGACTGGGTCATTGAGAGCAGCCAGTATTCGGCGTATCTCCTATTTTGCAATGTGCATGTCATCCTGGGATCGTCCTGGTTGCTGTTACGTCGAATGCGCTCTCAATGGCTATTGTTGTGTTATGTCCTTTGCTTCTGGACGCGGCTACGACATGCAATGGTGGCGGCCTGCCCGCCGGAGGAAGGAGGGGGACCGGCGGCGGGCCTGCTCGCCGGAGGAAAAGGGGGCGGCGCGGAGGAAGGAGGCGGAGGCGGTGGACTTGCTCGCCGGAGGAAAAGGGGGGCAGCGCGAAGGAAGGGGATGGTGTCGGCGAACCTGCTCGCCGGAGGAAGGATGGGGGTGGTGCTGAGGCATCGGTGCTGTGTGCGTGCGAGGAAAGGGATGTGTGAGAACGTCCGTTCTATTCTGGGCTGAAGACTTGTATTTTTAAGGACAAAACTGCCCCTATATATTGAGGTTTACAGTACTAATCATTTTTTAATCTTAACCATTAATACGCTTTAATTTTCATGCAAGTTTTTACCCGTGAAGCATAGAAACACATCTCGAAACGAAATCTTACTTGTACCAAGCAACAGGTTAGTTACAGAACTAACTTCCGAAATTCCGATAACTTACTTACAGTTAATGGCTAGTTTGACTTAAATCCTGGCCTCTTTCCTTAAAAAAAAAGTTATGGACTATAGGGAACGGAAGTGGCAGACAAGTTGGCCAAGCTTAGTTACGCTGTTTCCGATGTTTTACCAACCGAACCATCTAGAAATTGTAATGGTCCAACATATATATTATTAAACATAGCAGAATCATCATAGCTGTTAGAGCAAGTTCAATAATATAGCCAACTACTGACTCCAGTTCATTTATAGTCAATCTAATAGCCTATTCATAGAATAATTATCTACAAAACATTATTACATGGTCCCACATGTCATATACACTCTCTGTCTTGGAGTCCGCGTGCAGCTGACTACAAATTAGTAGTCCACCTCTCTTCTCTCTCCTCTCTTATCTATTTAAAATATATTTATAACTGGCTTATAGCCTGCTATTGTACCTGCCTTATGGTAAGAGTTGCCCTAGCTAACAGCAGAATAGTTTGAATTTTTGAGACAAGGTGGTACAAACCGTTATATATACTAATCGGTGGCTCTTTTGCAATCATTCACATTAATTATAGAAATAACGAAGGCTAGAAATTCTCACATAAATATAAAATGCTATAAATTCTCACATTAATACAAGAAAAATAAAAAAGAATCCAAGTAGAAATATAATTTAAGATATGCCAAATTCAGATTAGAAGATAAAGAGAATTAAAAAAGAAGGGTCCAACACAATATGGACTAATTAAAATTTAGAATAAAATAATAAAATACATAATTGATTACAATAAAGATTATAAATTAAACTAAAACTTTCGCTACAAAATTCAGAATAAAAAAGAATTAAAAGAAGAGTCCATATAGAACACAATATGCATAAATTAAATTCAGAATAAAAATATAGTAAAATAAGAAAGTTGATTACTATACAAATTCGAAAGTAAACTAAAACTTAACTACTGTATTCAGAATAAAAATAAAGAGAATTAAAATAAGAATCTATATAGAATGTGATGTGAATTATTAAAATTCAGAATAATATTATAAGTAAAAATTTATTTGATTAGAACACAATTTGCATTGTAAAATAAAACTTCCACTACAAGCCAAAAAAAATATATGACATTCAAAATAAAAATATAGATTTTTTTAAGCATTGATTTAGGATTACAGGGTTGGGAATTCTAGATTATAAATTTGTAGTTGTACGAATAATGCTTATTTGTATAAGATAAAATATTGAAATGAATAATACTTTTAAGTATTGTAATGGATTATGCTTGCATATATTAACATAGATAAAAAAATACAAGTATTAAATTGAGTGGAAAAAATTAAACCTAAAAGTAAAATAATAAATAGAACAACACCTAATATGAATTAAATAAACTATTTTCAGCCCGTGCAGTGATATGGCCTGATGGCTAGTCTCTACTATATATTAAGCATAAAAGCAGCATCATTGGTTGATAGGTGTGGCGATAATAGTTGTGGGTGCAATTGTGGGGAATTTTTTTATTTTTAAATATCTTTAATTAATAATTTTATTACTAACCATCGAAAAAAAATATTTTTATCGTATGAGCCTTTTGGCCACGCCACTAATACTGGCGTGGCGAGACAACGCTGCATGGGCAAAGTGTTTGATATGATAGGCTTGTCATGGCAAGTCACGCCAGTATCGGTGGCATGGCAAGCCTGTCGCGCTACTCACTTACATGGCAGCGTGTCTCGCCATGTCACCAATGTTAGAGTGATAAAAAGCTTTGTACAGTTAAAATATTTTTGTTCGAGATTTAGTAATAAAGTTATTTATTAACAATATTTAAAAATTAAAAAAAATCTCAATTGTGGGAGCCTCCCTCACGGTGGTTTGATAAAAAAAAAAGGGAGTTATGGGTGCGTTGCTCCGAGTTTTAGAGTTCAAATCTCGGCACTCATAAATATTACGTGCATACCCTTTCAACAAATAATTAGTAAAATCATGGATTTAACTGGTAGGCTTATTGAATATTGATACATCTGTTAGACTGTTACCCGGGAGGCGGATAGGAGGAAGAAATGGGAGTTCGAATGGATGATGCTAAGGAATTGAGTGAGCGAATCATTATTTTAAATAAGATATTATTTTCTAATATAAACTTTAGTATCTCTATATATATAATATCTAGAGGCATTGAAATTTTGCATTAACAGGTTGGTACTTTAATGTACTTAGAATTTTTATTATTAATAACAACGATAGGAGGAGGGAGTTAGGGATGAGTTCCGTGCTCTTATTGTCGGGATAATTATAAAGTAATGTAAAATCCTCTAGCTATCTACACTCGAGATTTTTATATTTAATATCACTTTTTATCTATGTTTGACTATTTGTCTTATTTAAAATATTATATAATTATTTTTTTGATTTTTTATCACTATAAATACTTTATGCGTGACCTGTATTTTTGCTAAAATATTTAAATAACACAAATGACCGTACGCACATATCCAAGTTAACGACGTTAAATGTAAAAGGCCAGAGGTAGTGCTAATTTTCATCACAAATACAACGTCTGATATTTTTTATTTGACACCTTTTAAATCTATATTTGATAATTCATCGTATTAAAAGAATTATATAATTATGTAATTATTTTGTTGTGATTTATTTTATTGCCAAAAGTACTTTAAGCCTGATTAATAATTTTATATATTTACATAAAAATTTAAATAAGAAGAATCGTCAATCGGTATATTTAAAAACCAACCGATTCAAATCCTACGCTTATCTCACCATTTTAAATTTCCAACCCTCTCTGTTCAGTAGCTGCACTGAACACGATACTGGCTAGATGGGGGCTGCGAGCGTCGCCGGCCTGGAATATCAGCGGCGAGCCCTGCAGCGGCGTCGCCGTCGACGGAACCGACGTCGACAACAACCCCAACATCAACGTGGCTATCAAGTGTGACTGCTCCTTCAATGCCAGCACCGTTTGCCACATCACCAGATTGTATGTACATGTATCCCTCAACCTGCCTCCGATGCACACCACATGTTTGACGCAATGACTACAAGTGGCCCTGACCATCTGTAGGATCCAAAGTGATTTCATTTGGCTCAGAAATCACTATCTTCAGTATCCAAAGCCTTCTAACATGTGTTTGTGTGTCCATTGATTCAGGAAGGTTTACGCACTAAACATTGTTGGTCAAATACCTGACGAGCTGCAAGATCTCACTTATCTGGACAACTTGTATGACATTTAACTTTGTTTTTCTCTCTTCTGAAGATAAAGCAGTAGAGCTACTTTCTTTAGAGGTTTTCCCAGATCTAGTAGGTTGATTTATTGCAGTTCAGATGCACTTGAGAGTGAAGAATAATATAGATGGTTGACCTATGTGAACAGTTGTATCATTGATTAATTTGTATTTTAGTGTAATTATGTAGCAACATATCACTTACAGAAAATTTGAAAGGTGCACCTTGTTACCATGTCAAAACCTAGGCCAAATATTTTTTTTTTTGGCAACTTATGTGCTATTGGCACATTTTAGTAGCAAACCAAACACTGTCAAAAACATTCAAAGTGCCACCAATTTGGTAGTGCACATTTTGGCTTCAAACCAAAATGGCCCTAACTAATCTTTTGACTCCAACTTCTTCTGTTATAATTATACTGAAGAAAATATCACTTTGAAGTCCTTGATCATGATTTGGTCTCCTTGTAGAAGATAATTTTCTAAATTGATCATGATTTGGTCTCCTTGTAGCAGATAATGTGCAGTGCATGATATAGAAGCATCTATGTTCGTATTCCAGTCTTGATGGTATTACACTAGTATGGAATAAATACCATATTCTACTGGTGTTTAGTACACTGTTCTCAATTTTGTTAGTTAAGCATTCAGTAAAATACTATCCTAATAACTAGCGAGAATCATCGGTGCAAGGCAGCCCGATCAATAATGAACTGTTTATGTTTAGCTTGATGGTTTTGTTGTTACTGATTACTGAAGGGATCTTCGGAAAAATTACTTGACGGGTCCCCTGCCATCGTTTATTGGAAAATTTTCTGCCATGCAGTACTTGTAAGAATCAGACTTGAAGCTCTAGTATCGTTTTATTTTCACTTAGAACTAGTCAGTTATTAATTTCTGTTTCTCTAATCAACACATGTTTAATAAAATGATAAGGGCGGTGTCCCTCAATCCACTATCTGGGCCTCTTCCGAGGGAGATCGGGAATCTTAGTAATCTCCTTTCACTGTAAGAGATATCTTCTTATTGCTCATTATCAACTAAACTCAACAATAAAAAGGGTTGTTCATCATGTTCTACTCGGGGTTGACGTTTATACTCCTATGGACTATCTGCAGTAAATTACGGCAAACAAAAAAAAGTGTAACTGATAAAACTTTTTATGAGTCACCTATGTTCACTAATTAGTAGTGCTGGTGTGCTATCAAAAATGACAAAAATTTTACAGAATTTTAAGCAGTTTTTTAAGCATGTTTCATGTCATGGAGGTAAATTTGTGCTCCTTTCTGTCCATAAATAAATAAAATCATAGCCAACATGTTTCTTTTGAATTTCAGGGGCATTAGTTCAACCAATTTTAGTGGTGAACTTCCTTCAGAACTGGGTAACTTGGAAAAACTCGAGCAAATGTAATACCATTTCTACTATAAGCTTCCAAACTTAGGCTCTTATGAACTACTACCTCCATCTCATAATATAAGAAATTTTGGCTATGCAAATATTGAGGTTGCAAAATTTTTATGAGGTCCATCTAAAGTAGACTGTAATTATTGTAGTCTTCCTATTCCAGGTATATTGTTAGTTCGGGCTTCAGCGGTCCATTTCCTTCAACGTTCTCAAAACTTAAGAATTTGAGGATCCTGTAAGCTACAAGGGTGCTCAAATATTATTTCCATTGTGTTTTCATATGTTCGAAGTAACACAATCTTTTTTCCTGCAGATGGGCATCAGACAATGATTTCACGGGAAAAATACCTGATTATTTTGGGGGTTTCCCAAATTTACAAGAATTGTAGGCCACATAAATCATCAATTACTTGATCCGCATAATTAATTATATATTCCAATTTATCCTAACTAGAAACATCAATGGAAAGTGTAGCATAACATCTCTCCTGCCTTTCTTGTCATTTACATGAACTTATTAGTCATAGTCCTAATTCCTAACAGGAGCACAGCACATTGCCTGACTCCACAATGATATAATCTACCCTTTTAACTGTGATATATTCTGATCTAATTGAAGTATTAACCTGTAGAAGGTTCCAAGGAAATTCTTTTCAAGGTCCGATTCCAGCAAGTCTGTCCAATCTAACCAGATTAACAACCTTGTATGTATTTTTATGTGATATTATTACCTCGATGAAACCGATATAAGTACCTTTTAGAAAAGATATTTTTTATGGGAAAGTTTATCTATTAAGTGTTCATGTTGCAGGCGGATCGGTGATATTATAAATGGGAGCTCCTCACTGTCTTTTATCTCTAATATGACATCTTTGAATGTCTTGTACGATGAAATTCCTTTGCTATAGAGCTTATGACTGATAAGTCTTCACAACGTACAAGTTACTGAGGCTAGATACTTTTCTTACAGAGTACTAAGGAACTGCAAGATATCTGATAATCTCGAAGCAGTGAACTTCTCTAATCTTGCGGGGTTAACCTTACTGTAAGAAATTTTTTCCCCTGCTCATCACTTCTTCATAAGTTTGATATAAACCATCTGTTTGAACAGTATTGCTTCTGTGTTGGCACAGGGACTTGAGCTTTAACAATATCACAGGTCGTGTTCCTCAATCCATCCTGAATCTAAATAAGCTTGGCTTCTTGTAAGACATTATTCTTTCTGAATATTTTCTATTCCTGTCATACAATGACCTCAAGATGATTTTCTTCTGGGAATCATACTGAACTGTACATAAATCAGGTTTCTTGGGAACAACAGCCTTTCTGGAAGCTTGCCATATTTCAAAAGCCCTTCACTAAACAATTTGTATGTCTTGTAATTATTATCGGATTACGGCACATATTACTGTCAAGTGTTCGAATGTTGTATTTAATTTTTTATTACTTCTAATGGAACTTCTGCAGAGATTTTTCATATAACGGCCTCTCTGGAAGCTTTCCTCCATGGGTTACAGGGAACAATTTCCAACTGTAAGTTCCATGATCTGAAATTTCCTTAATGAAGGCAGATGGGGGAAACATGCATAGTCTAGGTTGGGCATATATGTTCCCTAACAAGTTGGCTATTTTGTGCTCTGTAAGGAATCTGGTGGCTAATAATTTCGTTCTTGATGGAACTAACAATAGGTACGTATTGCATTTAATTGACTTTGAAGAAATAATTTTTTAATGAAAATAGTTATGTGTAATCTGTGGTTGGCAACTCAATTATGTGTGCAGCATTTTACCTTCAGGGCTAAACTGTCTCCAGCGAGATACTCCTTGTTTCCGTGGTTCTCCAGAATGTATAGTTCAAAGTTTCAAACTCTTGACTCCCATTGGTAGTTGATATGATCTCAGTAACATTATAGCTATCTGAACTGCAGATTATTCCTTTGCCGTGGACTGTGGCAGTAATAGATCTACAAGGGGATCAGATAATACGTTATATGAAACCGATGCTCAAAACATTGGGCCTGCATCTTATTTTGTTAGCGAGCATGCAAGATGGGGTTTAAGCAGTGTAGGAAGATTCAATGAGGCTCTGGACGGAAGTTATGAAGTATATAGCTCCCAGCCGTTTCAGAGTACACTTAACTCAGAATTATTCCAGACTGCAAGGATGTCACCATCATCACTTAGATATTATGGTATTGGACTGGAAAATGGGAATTACACTGTCGTACTTCAGTTTGCAGAGTTCGATTATCCAAACTCGCTGACTTGGCAAAGTATTGGACGAAGAGTTTTCAACATATATGTCCAGGTTCGTATTGAGTACTTCTCCTGGTGCATCGCCCAAATGCTAATTCGGTTATGAAGAAACATGATGTCTTGTGCATGCCAAGCATGGAACATTTTCTAACTATACATTTTTATAGGGTGATCTGAAAGAAAAGGACTTCAATATAAGGAAGACAGCTGGTGGAAACTCTTTTATAGCTGTTAATAAGAGCTATATTGCCACCGTATCCAAAAACTTCCTCGAGATCCATCTGTTCTGGGCTGGGAAGGGCACTTGTTGCATTCCTACTCCAGGACACTATGGGCCTATGATCTCAGCATTAAGCGTGACCCCAAGTACTGCCCCTGTCAATCAATAGGCACTTCACTTGCAAACAGTATATTGCATTGTTTTTCTTTTATGTGTAAAACTCCTGTTTCAGATTTTATTCCTACTGTGCGAAATGGTTTTCCCAGAAAGAAAAGTAAAGCAGGGACAATTTCTGGAGTAATCGTTGGCACTTCATTATTTGTATTAGCAGCCGTAGTTGGAGTATTTATGTTGTTAAAGAAGAGAAGGACAATGGCACAACGGAGAGAAGGTAGACATATCACTTCTGACATTTCACTTAAATGACTGATTCTATTTCTAACTCGTTCCAACATGTCGTGGAAAAAATTTGCAGACTTCTACAACATGGTTGGAAGGCCTAATATCTTCAGCAATGCTGAGCTTAAGTTAGCCACAGAAAATTTCGGATCTCAAAACATTCTTGGAGAAGGAGGATATGGGCAAGTCTACAAGGTTAGTTATTTCCCTAATTTCTACTGTAAATTGTAGCAGAATATTATCTTTTTTTGCGAGAAAAGTATTTATCTGATTTGGAAATAAGGAAATTTCATCTTTTTCCCAGGGTAAGTTAACGGATGGAAGGGTGGTAGCTGTGAAACAACTTTCTCAATCATCTAATCAGGGAAAAAGGCAGTTTATGACAGAGGTTGCAACAATTTCTTCCGTGCAACACCGGAACCTTGTGCAATTATATGGTTGTTGCATTGACAGTAATACACCCTCGTTAGTTTATGAATACCTCGAAAATGGAAGTTTAGATCAAGCACTCTTTGGTAAGCTCACATTGTACATGTATCACTATCACTTGTCAAATTGACTATGCTACAAGCCTGCAGCATCCCCAACAGCTCTTCTATCTCATCCTCTATTCTAAAAATAGAGGATGAAGGGTAAAAGTAGAGCTCTAACAGAACATCTATCATATTCTTTATTTTTAGATGTCATTTATATTAGAAGAGAGAAATCCATATTTAGATGTTTTCTCCATCCTCCAAAGAGATATGAAAGATGTCATATATAGATGATCTACTGGAGTATAAAGATATATGAAGGATAAAATTGTTTTAGATGATCATCCAAATAAAGATATAGATGACCAAATTTAGATAAACTGTTGGGGATGCTTTAAGAGCTTGCTAGGGAGCTACTTTTGTGTCATGAACTTTTTTAAGTTTTTATTCTCTTGATTTTCCCATCATCGCATTTATCTATATCCTTATTACTGTAAATACAGGAGATAGTAGGTTGAACCTTGGATGGTCAACACGTTTTGATATCATTTTAGGCATTGCAAGAGGCCTAAGTTATCTTCATGAGGAGTCTACTATGCGGATCGTGCATCGGGACATCAAGGCCAGTAACATCCTACTAGGTCCTGATCTAACCCCCAAGATATCGGACTTTGGGCTTGCTAAGCTCTACGACGAGAAGAAGACTCATGTCAGCACAAAAGTTGCCGGCACATTGTAAGCACACATACATCTGATGGCCCTAAGAGTGTACCTTGTAACCTATTCTGATTGAACTTGCCTATGCTTTGTGAAGTGGGTACCTGGCACCTGAGTATGCAATGAGAGGCCATTTGACTGAAAAGGTCGATGTTTTTGCATTCGGAGTGGTGGCTCTAGAGACAATAGCTGGTCAATCAAACACTCACCACTCCCTCGTAGAAGGCAAGGCCTCTCTCTTTGAACGGGTAAGCTGATAAGCAATCTTTGCATTCGAGAGAAGGCATTGGTTTATTCTTTTCAATTGTAGGTTTATTGAAAGATGTTCCTACATACGTGAATTTTTCTAGGCCTGGGCTCTCTATGAAAGAGAGGAAGCACTCGGAATCGTGGATCCAAGGCTCGAAGAAATCAATGGCGAGGAGGTCTTCAGGGCCATACATATCTCGCTTCTTTGCACCCAGGGCTCACCGCACCAAAGACCACGAATGTCGAGAGTCGTGGCAATGCTCACAGGAGAAATTCCGGTGGCTGCTATGGTGACGAAGCCGAACTACATCACTGAGTGGCAGTTCAGGGGCCATGGCGCCAACAGCAGCAGCTCAGGGTCTACTGCCGATGAGTTCAGTGGGCAGAGGGGTACCATCCCTCTCACGCCTTCCCCAGCCATCACCGGAGCAATTGATCCACATTGTCGATGACTGCAAGGTTGCAAACTGTAGCTGGTGATCTTTGTTTGGAGTGAGTTTAGTTTTGGACATTACTGATCATGTCCACATAAATTTTATGTTCATGTGAGTCATAGCAAGTAAAATTGATGTGCTGGGTGCTGCTACTGTTTTGTGTAATGTTAATACAGGAGCTTAGGATTTAGGAAGAATTCTGGTCATATTGAATATATAACATCACTAAATGTTTGTCAGTGCGTTTCGCAGCAAATTTCAGTAAACCACTATAATAAGCTTGTTTATGCCTTAGGCTGTCTTCACCTTATTGTTGATTCGCGACCTGAATTCTGCTGTTTAAATTTATTAACTAGTAATCATGAACGTCATTTTGGCAACACATATTTATTGAATGGGTAACAAAATTAGAACAATCGACATGACCGGTTTTATTCGGTGCACTCCATATGAATTCTTTAGGTAACAGAAGAGGTAAAATATATTCATAGAGAATTTCTAATTTCGGACTAACAAAGGTAAAAATTAACAATCATCAGGCACACAAAAGCCTCATTGAAACAGCATGGCTGGAATCTTTCTAGACTTAAATTTGGGATTATTATTATTATTACTACTATTACTATTATTATTATTTTATATGCTAAAATTCAGGACCACATCAATGGCTTTGATTGGGCCACGTGGCCACGCTGTCCATCGCCGCCGCTGGCTCACGAATCGATGGTGAGAAATCGCTACGGTGGATCTTGATTCTCCATCCAGCCATCTCCTCATCCTCAGGTCTCTAGTCTAGTCATGACCAAATAAAATGGGCTCGTCACGACAGCATGGCTGGACACGGCCTGTTAGGCACGAAACTTGTAGCAAGTTGTGTTGTGCCAGTCCACGTGCCGAGACAACGGCCCAAACACAGGCCAGGAGGCTACGGGCCCAAATGTGGCACATGGGCCAGCCAAGGACCATTAGCATGTGTTGCTCCACAAAATTTGAAAACTAAGGCAGAAAAAGGAGAGAATAGTGAAAATTAAGAAAAAAAAAGAAAAAAAAGAGTGAAAACTAAAAAAAAAAGGAAAATAGTTGTTAGGGTTTTCATGGTTTTATGAACCTACTACCTCATCAGCCTCATGGCCACCGCCCCTCTGCGTTCCACCCCCTAAAAGTTGGATCTGGCCACCCCCGAGCTTAAGAAGTTAAAACTCATTATCGACTCTTGTTACATTCACGTTAGCACTAAAAACCTATTTTATAATGATGCGTACAAAGGTAGAATCAGGTATAATTTCTTCATTGATACAATAAAATATTTTTTACAATGCAAAAAAGTTTATTTCTTCTTTCCACTTTTTCCTCCATGTCACCAAATTTGCTTAGGACATGTTCAAAGGTAGAGCTCATTATTGACTTTTATCTGATCCACGTCAGCAATAAAAATCTATTTTATAATTATACGTACAAAGGTAGAGTCAGGTATGATTTCTTTATTAATGTAATAAAATATTATGTTAGTTTCCATTTTATCCACCTTCATGTAAGAAAGTTTCTTTAATAAATGCTAAGAGAGTTTTCTTTAATAAATGCTAAGAGTCGACTCTAAGTTGTTGTCATGTATGATAGCAACTTTTCTCTCTCCTTTCTTCTCTTTCCTCCATGTCACTAAATTTGATTACGTAGCAATTGAGAGAGTCATCTAATAAACATCTAATGCCACCATGGGCAGGTGTCAAGAGGTGGCTGGGTCATTGTTGATATTCTACAACAGATGGACACTTATCTTTTCACTTTTGCTTATGCTTATAAGCTAAAATTTGAATATTTAAATTTTTAACATTAAATTTGGAGTTGATTTTAAGACTTTCATCAAAGTATATTTTTCAGTCTTAGCTTTTAGATCGCTAAGAATACGTATATAAAAATTTTATTCATAAATTATTTTTTATTTGTAAATATATTGTTTGATGAAAAAGCCAAACAATCGCCCCCAAAACATCGGAGGGTGTGCGGACGCAACGCCGTCATCTACACACATTTCCATCTGTCCTCGTACTTGTGAGTGTTCATGCTCTCTCTAATCCTCGATGCAACTTTTATTGACAGTTTTGCATTCTCATTTTACGCTTTTGATCATGCTTATAAGACAAAATTTTAATTTTTAACTTTAAATTTAAAGTTGATTTTGAGATTTTTTCATTAAAATTTATTTTCTTCGTTTGACTTTTAGATCGCTAAGAATACGTATATAAAATTTTTATTCACAAATTATTTTTTGTTTGCAAATTTGGAGATGATTTTAGGATTTTTTTTCACCGAAGTTTATTTTCTAGCTTTGGCTTTTAGATTGTTAAAAATACGTACACAAAAGTTTTATTCATAAATTATTTTTTATTTGCAAATATGACTTGGAATTAGCATCTTACCTTTCTAAAGCAGTTAATTCCATCATTTATGCCATTAAATACCTATAAAAATTAGATGATCTTTCATCTTAATTTACGGAAAGAACATAGTATACTGTTACTCTTTCGTATTTTAATAAATAAATACATCATTTTTTGGCACACATATAATCATTTACCTTGTTAAAAAAATTTACGCAAATATATGAAAATATAAGCTATAATTAAAATACATTTAGTAATAAATCTAATAACAATAAAATAAATAATAATTACGTAAGTTTTTTAATAAAACGAGTAGTTATGTGAAAAAAAATTAACGGCGTCATCTGTTAAAATACGGAGAGAGTATATATTAATTGCCATGGATCTGTTGCAGAATCTTGTGCTTTATGTGTATATGTACTCTGTTCTTGGGAGATGTTTATCCGATCTACCAACAACATGACAAAGTTGTTGAATTACTTGTCATGGTCTTCATTGTATGTGTGGTGACTGATAATGTAATATCGGTCATGGTTCGGGATCTTTGCCCGTTATAGATATATCGATAACGGAAAGTTTATGTGGGTCCATGGTTAAAACTCACGGACCGTTACCGATATTATTCATCTGTATCAAGTCGTTCCCCCCATGACAGATATGTTTTGGTTCGAGTAACTATTTCTCCATCACGGGGAGATACCGTGATAGATACGTGTTTTGGCCTGTGATGGCTAAGGGGGTAATGTAGTAGTGGTGCTAGCTTTTTGGTGCTTTCTGCTATGGTTTTGGGAGGTATGTGCATGCCTACTTGGACTGTACAGTCCAAAGAACAACATAATCAAATATGTCCTTTTAATAGTCCTTTTGTTTCTAGTTAGAACACTACAACTTCCTTTCAGTTGTTTTGCCTTCCTGATTATGTGCTGCAATTGTTGTATAATCACTAGGCTCCTATTTTCCATAGAAATAATGTTGCTTTAATGACACAGGTAGTGAAGATGCTTAATTTGGCACACTGGCAGCTTGTTTTGGTACTGCTTCAGCAAGAAAAATCTACTTATAAACTAATTTTGGTAACCCATTGGTGTCATCTAAGAACACTTGTGTTGTTACCATCTATTGACAGTATGTCACTGCATGGATCACTGTAATGGCCTAATTTCTTTTGTCGAATGTTGATCTATGAATTAGTTATTTTGTCAATCTATGAATTAGTTATTTTATCAATCTATGAATAAGTTATTTTGTCAATCTATGGATTAGTTATTTTGTCAATGTATAGCTATGAACATTCTTTCATGGATGAAGTAACAATTTGAATTATTATCTTCACTACTGTATTGTTTAGTTGGAATGAATTAGGATACTACACCATTGTTGTTGATAAATCCTTCTGGTATGTGCTTATGTGATAAATCACATGATTTATTTTATTGATTGAACAAAGTCTTCAGTTTATGGTTCACAGAACTGACTACACAGCTGATGTTTACAGTTTTAAGAATTAAATGCAACCTGCTTAGCTGGAGATGGCTTAGAGACAGCATGTACGGTAAAGATCATATGTTAAATCATCTATAGATGATGTGCATGATACTAATAGTAAGACGTTTACTCTATTATTGCCTTTGCCCTTATGTAAGAAGCTCTGGAATTTAAAGTGGCAGGCTGTTAATTAAATAGATTTAACCATGTGACAAAAGTGCCATTTTATAAATTGTTGCTACATCAATCGATCGAACAATTAGCTCGTGAATAGTTTTCTCCGTTTCAAAATATAAATGTTTTTAGGATTTTAAATATTATTTTATAATAAAAGTACTACTTCTCATATCACATCCATCACTTTTAATTTAATTTTTTTTATTCTATCTCCGCTTATCCTTGATCTCATTCATCATCCATTTATTGAAGAATACTTTAGTATTTTCTTTTTAATTTTAATCCCTATAAAGCAATCTAAAATTGCTATATATATGATAAAAATCATACGATTAACGTACTATCCACTAATAGAATCACAAGAATTGCCCAGAGTCTAGTTAAAAATGCTATGAACAGTCAGGAACATTTAGGTGGCCGATCGTTTTATATTTGACCAAAGGTTATAATAGGATTACTCGACTAGTTAGCATGTGGCTGACGGTATATTTTAGTAACCAAGGGTTTTACTATACCTCTCGAAAATAGTTATAAGTGGCCGACGGGGTATAATAGTAACCGAGGTTTTAATATACCTCTCAGAAATGGTTATAAGTGGCCGACGGGTATAATAGTAACCTTTTTCTTTGATCATATGGCCACTGCTTGCTTCAAGCGGGGTAACGACGGCTGCTGTTTTATCGTGCGTTAATTGTACGGTAAAATCGTATATAAATATTTGTATTTTAGAATAGACGAGCATTCGTAGGTGTTGACGTTAAAAATATGATCTGACGTGTTACGCACGAAGGCCTGGAAGTCAATCTTAGACAGCTTCAATGTAGGACCTAAATTCTTGGAAGGTACGCGGGCATGCCAGTCAGTTTGATTCTACAACTGACAATCGGCTGTAAAAAACTTGGATCAGCTAGAAACTTGATAGAAGCAAATTTGAATTAAAATATTAAACCAACATAATCTGCCAAGTTACTTATTAATCTTAGTCGATTAGACGAGCCCCTATAACCAGATCAAACTAGACGTGCAGAGATTGGACTTAACCACGACAGTATGCAGTCGAGCACAATATGATTATAGAAGAACATGAAGATCGATAAGGCTAATAAATAAACCGACGAATTACTTAGAATAAACAATGAATCATATGTTACGATCGGCTAAACCCAATTTGTATATGATTCTCACAAGCTGATGCAATGTAAATAACTGCTGATCTAACTAAATCAAACAGATTGGTACAAAAATAATACAGTAAGGCAATTAACTACTCTATTGATGTGAATATAATGAATATGTAGATCGACAAAGATCATCGGCTATAAACGACTGACAAACGACCAAGATCTATAAAATATCTAGCCCAGATTGCTAGGAATAATCATAGAAGATCGGATCCAACCGAGACAGTTCAAGATTACGCTTAATAATGTTAGGATAGATACTAAACAGATCTAGATTTCTATCAAGCCAATGAACCGATGACCAGAAACTTATCGGCTGGTACTCCGATAAAACAATGAACAAAATACATCGATCTGATATAAACCATCTGTCAAACGCAATCTACTAGATCGGACCTAACCGAGACAGTACCAGATTGAATATGTCAAACAGCAAATATCAAACCCACATAAATCGTCTAAAGTGGTCGACTAGATCAACTCAAGATACAGAAGTAACTCAAGTTGAAACTGATACGATAACTAGTAATCGCACGACCAAATTAGAAGATTGGACCGAACCGAGACAATCCTAATCTAGCAGATGCGATTACTGTGGCCCGGCGGAATGTAGGACTTATCCCTCCACTGAAGATCTGAAGCGATGCAACCCCACGTCAGGTGCCAAGTTTCGCCGGAGATAAAACCTCGGTTAGGAGGGTGGCGATGCGCCGAAATTTAGTTGATCTGATTGTAGATGATTTATAATGACCCTGGCCATACATATTTATACCCTCGGGTGGACGCTAGTCCATGTCGGACACGACTCCTAATAGATAAAAAGAAATAACAAAATCTATCTCTAACACGACACGGTTTCTAATAGATAAAAGAAAACAAACAAGTCCCGATCGGACTATAATCTCTTAGAGATAAATTCTAACTAACTCTAATAGATAAATTTACACCGTTAAGCCTTGGTCTTCACGATTTCCTATTGAATTCGAACTCTTCCGGATAAAATATCTATCGGCGATTGCACCTTTCCTTATTCGAATCCAATACGGAAATTTACCGAATTTTGGTGTTAACAGTAAGGTCATGACACATGCATGCATATGCAATCGGTCGAGTCATCGGCTGCAAATTAGTTAAGAGCAAGTTCAATAGTATAGCTAACTGCTAGCTTTAATTTATCTATTGTCAATCTAATAGTCAATTCATACAATAACTACCTATAAAATATATACTAGCATGTCTTATCTGTCATACATACTTTGTGTTTTGGAGTATGTGTTACAGCTGGCTACGAATCTATAGCTCACTCCTCTTATCTCTCCTCTTTTATCTACTTAAAATATATTTATAGCGGAGTATGCTATTGTAGTTGCTCTAAAGAGAAAGCAGTGGGAAAAAAAAGTCCTGTCCCATGCGTGCATGGACAGCTTCCTATGCAGTGATTAGTCAACGAATTAATTGAACCTCTTTGGTTGAATTCTTTTCTACTTGATTATTTTTTGGTTTCTATGCGTATGTTTCTAGACTGTTAAGCAGCGTAATTTTTTATACAAAATGCTTATATAAAGAAGTTTATCATCTCACCACTATAGAGTAAATTTTTAATTATATATTAATTAATTTTATCATTTATACTATTAAATAAATATCTGTAGAAAATCAAATAGTCCTATGTCGACCAAAAGAAGATAGCCTTGGCCTTTGATTAATCAGTTAGCAGACATGCCCAAGACGTACCATTATTATTAGCAGTTCTTTTGACATGTAGACTACTCGATTGGTCCGACTTTATGTCTCAATCTGTAATGTAGACGCGTGCATTTTCAAATGATGGAATGGTTTACTGCTTCTTCTAATTTCAGCCATCGATTGATTTATGGAGTTGATAGGGGCCACGTAGTACAATGCAACTCATATGTTTGGCATCCCCAGCTCAGAGGAAATTCCTGATATTTCCACACAATTAAGTCACTGTCGATCACCCGAGATGGAATGGTCGGATGGACGTACGTTGTGTCCTCACAGCTCAAAACTAATTAACCTTGTGATCCTAATCTATAGTACTCTTTTAAAACAGTTAGTGATCAATGGTGACGATGAATCTATCACATCATCTTCTTCCATCTTTTTTTAATAAATTATGCTTTAAAATTCTTAGTATTAGAAACAATTATATCTACATGAGTAGCCATATATAACGTTAAGGTGCGTTTACCTATTGACAAAAGTGGGTGACATATTTCATGTAAACATATTTTTATTTACTTGGAACAATATTTATAATATTTTTTCATTTGTCTATGCATGGGCATTCAACCAGTATTTAATAAAAATCATTATAACAGAAGGTAGCATGCAACGCCAATTACTGAAATAAAATTGCACCCCATTGTTTGGTTTTTTGGTGGAAAAAGTCAAACCGCATATTTGCAAACCAAAAATAATTTGTAAATAATACTTTTATATATGTTCTCGGTAATCTAAAAGTAAAGATTGAAAAATAAACTATGAATTTTTTTAAGTCAACTCTAAATTTAAGGTTAACAATTCAAATTTTGTCTTATAAGCATATATAAGCAAAAGGAAAAGAGGCCCTCAGTATGCATCTCTATCAAACCGGAATATAAGGGCTCGTTTAGTTCCCAAAAACATCACATTGAATCTTTGGACACCGAGTATTAATCATAGATGAAAAAAACTAATTGCACAATTAAGGAAAAATCGTGAGACGAATCTTTTGAGTCTAATTCATCCATGATTAATTAGCCATAAGTGCTATAATAATCCACATGTGTTAATGATTGATTAATTAGACTCACAAAGTTCGTCTCGTGGTTTCCAGGCGAGTTATGAAATTTATTTTTTCATTCATGTCCGAAAACCATTTACGACATCCGGTTAAACGTATGATGTGACACCCAATTTTTTTTTTCGCGAACTAAATGGGGCCTAACAATACAGTCCAAAGTGAAAAAGAAAACGTGTGATACGGTTCGTCAGTGTACACGCCTTCGACTTTGATTAGCCTTCTAGCTAATACAAACACTACACACTGATTCTCGTTTCTCAATGTGAGCCGGCCGGGCTGGTGCTGCTCAAGTTGCTCATGGTGCCGATCGACATGTTATGCACGCTTCTGCACATGTATTGATACAAGCAGTTCCAATATTCGAGACGAGTTCGATGGGAAGGCGTTGCAGCAGCGGCGACGGCGGCGGCGGCCATGGCCGGCAACTCCTGCTGGTGGTTCTCGCGTGTTCATGGGTTGCAGCAGCTCAGGCTCAGGCTCAGCAAGCACCAAGGACTGATCCAATCGAAGTTACCGTGATAACCGCTAGTGCGCTCAGCGGTTCAGGCGGTTACCGTGATAACTACGGCGGTTACCGGTGCTTTTGAGAATCCTGGTTGCATATATACACTTCTCCGTTTCTTTTTTCTTAAGAGTTCAGGGACAGACAGAGAGACATATTTAATGTTTCTTTGTTGTATATAGCATGTCTGGTTTTCCGGTTGCAATGGTTTAAAGACGAAAGTTCTTTAAACGAGTTTAAATAATAATAATAATCTAGACAGCCCCCGCTTGTTTTCCTCTCTGCTGTTTCTTGCCCCTTTTAATTATTTGTTAGTCCAAATGTTAAAGAGAGACCTCTTTTTTTATTCCTTCAAGAAAAGAAAAGGTCAGGAAAAAACTGCTTTACTAAAAGAAGAATTAGCCCGATCAGGGTTGAAAAAACCTTTGCTGGAGCTAATGCCGCCATCCAATGATAGGGTGATTATCGCATAATAATCGTGGCTACCGTGAAAAATACGACAAATTCATCACCCAAATTTTTGAATTTAAAATCCATGGTATGGATGGTTTTGTCATGGTTTAACCCTGCTGGTAAGTACAGTTACGTACCACGGTTACGCCGACGATAACTAACGGTTTCGACATGAACTGGATAGTCTATATTCCAAGATGTTTTTTTATCTAGGCCATGTTCAGCATAAGTAGTTTGAGGATTAGTTATCGACGCGGAAAGCATAGCAACAACTTAATACATGATTAATTAGCTATTAATTATAAGAAATGTAAAATAGATTAATATAATTTATTAAAGTAACTTTTCTATAGAAAAATTTTCACAAAAACTACACCGTTTAACCGTTCGGGAAGCGTGCGTGAGAAAAAGAGAAAATCTGGTGTTAGTATTGGGGAGCCGAGCACGACCATATTAGATAATGTAATGCAAGGCGATGTATTCGTGCATTTTCTTGAAGTAAAATTGTACTCCCTCCGTTTCACGTTGTAAAACTTTTTAGCCTTAACTAGATTTATATAGATGCTAATGAATTTAGACGTATATATAAATTATATATATCGATCAATTGATAAATTTAGATAAGGCTACGTATATATAAATTATATATATCGGTCAATTGATAAATTTAGATAAGGGTAAGTGCTGCAGTAAGTGCGAGCGAAATAGTGAAATACGAATCGATGTAATCGTGTGGTCGTGTGTGAACGCAGTGGCGGCCCTGAACACCATTCTGGGGAGATGGGGCACCAGTCCACCCAAGACGTGGAACCTCACCGGCGACCCCTGCAGCGGGACCGCCGTCGACGACACTGTCATCGACGATGATCCCGTCAACAACCCCGGCATCAAGTGCGACTGCTCCTACAAGAACAACACCGTCTGCCACATCAACCAGCTGTATGTAATGTACCCCGAGCTTTGTTTCAGCTGCACTACAGGTGTTTGATAAAATGCATGAAAGAAGGAAACCATGGGCTCCTCCAGAACTGGGCTGTAGTATCCGATCCGAGATCAAGTGACGTTGAATTTAGAAAGTTGAAACACTACGCAATTCGTTTAGTAAAGTTTATGCTGTTTGCATATATGTTTTTTTTTAAAAAAGATATTGTCATGGAAGGAATTTTCTGACGTTGTTTATCCAGGAGGGTGTATGCGTTGGATGTTGCTGGTCCGATACCTCCAGAGCTAGAGAATCTCACCTATCTGGTCAATCTATATGATTTCTAACTCTTAACAACTCCATCTTTTGTTTGTGATGAAGCACAATATGTATATACATCGCCATCAACCACTGTTCAACTGTTGTTCTATGAAAATTCATGCTGTTTGACCAAGTTGCTTGATGTTTCTTGTGTTGTTTCAGGAATTTACAGCAAAATTTCTTGACAGGTCCTTTGCCATCGTTCATTGGGAAATTTCCCTTGCAATACTTGTAAGAGTTAAATTTCAAGTTATACTTTTGTGTGCAATCCATTCGCTGGAGGTTTCTCTTAAGTCTTAACCAACTTCATTCTTCCTTGTTTTTCTGGTGAAAAAAGAACCTTGGGAATCAACTCACTATCTGGACTACTTCCAAAGGAACTTGGAAATCTCACAAATCTCCGCTCATTGTAAGTGATCCCTCTTTACTTATTCTTCAACAATAATCTAGTGATTTCTAAAGTAATATAATTATATAGAAAAAACAATTGCACAAGTTCTCTAGGAGAAGATCCAAAAGGAAAGCATAAGTCATTTGTTAGGCATGTCAATGCAATGGCCTTTTCAAATGGTGTTTCATAATCTTAAATTCAGTTGAAATCCTAAAAATGGTGAATATGGATCATCACGGAAAATTACTATTCTATCGTTTATTGCTTAATACATCACTTGATACGTTCTCTTTCCAAAACTACATGAGAGTTGGAATCAACGCGTTAGCTGGAGTTTTACCAAGGGAGCTTGCCAACCTCAAGAATCGTTTTGTATTGTAAGAGAGGATTTTTCCGTTGTAACACAAAAAGAAAAGCATCATTAAAATTTACTAGTCATACAGAACTTCTCAAATCTAGATCTGTTTGTTGATAAGAAGCTTATTGCTTGTAGGAGTTACTCTCCAAAAATAATAACAAAAAAGATGGCTCCATACAAGCACCTGAATTTAACTTTGATGTACTTATTGCATAATATTTCAATCCTTGTTTCTTTGTTTTTCAGGGGCATTAGCACAAATAAGTTTGTCGGTCCACTTCCTGAATTATTACAAAACCTAACAAAACTTGAGCAATTGTTAAGTCTTTGTTCTGCTTGACCTTTCTGGTACAGCCCACATATTTGAGGTAAAATTGAATCTTGCCCTTTCTATCTTCCAATTGCAGATATATTGACAGCTGTGGTTTAAGCGGAGACCTACCATCGACTTTCTCTAAACTTAAGAATCTGATAGTCTTGTAAGTTGTCTTGTGAACATAACTTCAGTTGCCAAATTATTTGATATCATCAGTATGCCAACTTCGTTATTTTGGGTTCAGATGGGCATCAGATAATGATTTCACTGGGAGAATACCTGATTATATTGGGACCATGTCAAATTTGGAGTATCTGTAAGCTATTGCTCATTTGCATGATTGCTTCATCGATTGCATAGGAATGTTTCTCGTGTTTCATACTTACATGGAATATGCAAAAAAATCATAGGTGTATGTTTTCCATGTTCATGACAGACTGGAGGAACTCATCCTTTGATAGTCAATAGAAAATAAAATTCTCTTTCATACTTTTCTGCGTAGTAGCTGTCTAATTGCATTGTCTGATGGCCCACAACAAATTGATTCCTCTCACTGCTAATGAGATGTGTATCTAGGAGACTTCAAGGAAATAATTTTGATGGTCCCATTCCTGCAAGTTTTTCTAATCTTGTGAAATTGACATCTTTGTAAGTGCTTTCCTGCTTTAAATTTTTTGATACATGTTGCATCCTTATATCATAAGTTGTGTTGTGGTACTTAACTATTTATTTTGAATAGGCGAATTGGTGACTTAGTGAGTGGGAGTTCTACATTGGCGTCTATAGTTAACATGACGTTCTTGAATATTCTGTATGTGGACTGCCCGTGTACCCCTGTCTTGGGTTTTCTATGGCTTGAGTTCTTGACAAATGTGGAAAATCTTAAGTATGCATTACTTTACTTTCTTTCAGAACGCTGAGGAATTGCAGGATATCTGACAACCTTTCTTCACTGGACTTCTCAAAATTTGTACAACTTCGTTACCTGTAAGAACTCCATTTTTTCAAACTACAGAAATTATTGGCTAAAAGTAAACTAATTGCTTACTTTCTACTCTCTTCCCCTGTTATACTGGAATGGCACAGGGACTTGAGCTTTAATAGCATCACAGGCAATGTACCTCCAATCCTTCTGAATCTGATTTCACTTAATTACCTGTAAGGAACTATTTGTTGGATTAATTGCCTTCATCAGTTCTATTTCACGTAATGTTTTCAAAGATCTCTTAAACTTTTTATGGGAGTCAGATTTCTTGGAAACAACAACCTCTCTGGGAGTTTGCCAGTCACAAAAAGCACTTCCCTTAATACTCTGTAAGCTTTTTCTACATTTTCACGAATTGCTGTTTTTTAATTGATTTGTAAATCGTTGGTCTCAACACTATAGTGACGTTATGTACACACACCATTTTCTTTTAACATGTAGATTGGATTTTACTTGGTACATTTATCTCAATCTTGGTTTCTTTTTTTCCTGATGAAAATATGTGTTTGATCTTTCTTTTCAGAGATCTCTCATATAACATGCTCTCTGGGGAATTACCTTCTTGGTTGAGTACAGAAAATATTCATGTGTAGGTTTTTCTCTATTAATGCTTATTCCAAAGCAAACAAATCAACATGTGTCCACTAAGCTTCTTGTACTCTGGACTAAGTAATATAATTTCAAATATTAATTATGGTCATGACACGTTGTGATCTTACTGTTTGCACTGTATCTCTTTTAGGAATTTGGTGTGGAATAACTTCATGATAGATAGTTCCAACAGAAGGTTTATTTTCTGTACTTTTTAATTAGTTTCTCTTTTTGCATCTATCTATGATATTGTTTTAAGTATTCTGTGCTTGTAGTATTTTGCCATCAGGTCTAAATTGTCTTCAGAGAAATACTCCATGTCTTCCTCAATCTTCAGAAAGTAATCACTTATCTCTTAACCATTAGCTGTACCAGCTTAATCTCTGCAGCAATAAAAGCTGCACTCTTATATGTTTTCTGTTAAACTGCAGATTCCTCCTTTGCAGTAGACTCTGGTGGTGGTACACCCATTATAGGCTCAGATAAATCTAATTACGAACCCGATGATGTCTCTCTAGGAGGAGCATCGTACTACATTTCAAGCCCAGTAAGATGGGGCATTAGCAACACAGGGAAATTCATGGAAGCACCTAATGGAAGTTTCATAGTGAACACTTCACACCAGTTTATGAACACACTTGACAGTAAACTATTCCAGACAGCTAGAATGTCACCCTCTTCGTTGCGATACTATGGCATTGGGCTCAAGAATGGAGTTTACAAGGTTGAACTTCAATTTGCAGAGATATTCTTTCCAGATGACCAGACATGGAAAAGTGTGGGAAGAAGGATTTTCGACATATACATTCAGGTAATTCTCAGTGAACCTGTGAATGTGTTTTTTGGATAATAAATTTATATGACAATAGTATGGAATAGTTCTACTGTTTGTTTTCTTGTGGATTTACAACATCCATTGCTCAACTTACTTCAGGGACAACTCATAGAAAAGAATTTTGATATAAAGAAACAAACAAATGGAAAATCTTATACTGTTGTTCTGAGGCAGTATATTATTAACGTTACGGAAAATTTCATGGATATTCATCTTTTCTGGGCTGGAAAAGGAACTTGTTGCATTCCTACACAGGGCTTCTACGGGCCATCAATCTCAGCTTTAAGTGTAACTCCTTACGGTACGGTTGCTTATCTAAGTCAACAACTGTTTTTTGAGTAACCCAAGGGCCATTTTCTTTACAGAAATCTGAGCCATTTAGTCCCGATTGATTAGCTTATAACATCCATTTTGTATCACATTTCTCCAACTGCAGGTAGCAACAATGAGGTGGATCGTGGTTCTAATAAGAATAGTATTGGTAGTAAGAAAACAAGTAACAGAAAAACAGGTTTGGTAGTTGGACTTGTGGTTGGTACTATAGCTTTAGGATTTTCATCCACAGGAACAATTATTTGGAGGCAGAAAAGAAAAAAGTTGGTGGCGGAGATGGGAGGTAGTTGAAATTACAAAACTATGGGAAGTGTTTAATCTAAGGAAAAAGTGGCACTTAAGTGCTTCCCTTTTTTGCTTGACAATGTGAAGTGTTTTGCAGAGCTTCTCAGTGTAGTGGGAAGGCCTAATGTCTTTAGCTATGGTGAAATAAAATGAGCTACCAACAACTTTAACCAGAGTAACATTCTAGGAAGAGGGGGATATGGACTTGTTTACAAGGTAAGCTCACAGGAAATTTCTGACTTGCTGACTAAAGTAAAACTTGTTCCCAGGAAAAAGCAATACAGAACCGGAGAACTGCACATAAATCATGGTTCCCTTTCTACATTCAGATTCTATGTGTTACTCTTTTGGTCTTTCCTTCATGTTACCACATGTACTAAAAACATCAAAATTACTGCAACACAGTACAAGTTGACTCTATCTTTTCTACTATTCCCCAGTCTCATTTTTGGCTTAAAGTAGTTTGCTACTGTTTATAGTCTTATACACTAAATTTTAATTATCATTCTGAATCATGATTCGAATCATTATGAATAGGGCAAAGCTACATGATGGAAGAATGGTAGCTGTCAAGCAGTTATCTCCAACATCTCATCAAGGGAAACGGGAGTTCATGACAGAAATTGCGACGATATCTGCGGTTCAACACCGAAACCTAGTGAAGTTGCACGGTTGCTGCATCGAGAGTAATGCACCACTTCTGGTTTACGAATACCTAGAGAATGGAAGCCTTGATCAAGCAATGTTTGGTACTGGATTGACTTCCTAACCTCTGTTGTGATGAAATTAACTACACTATGAAATGCAAATTCCAATGTGCATAAAACCTTCAATGTATTTGCAGGCAAGACAAACCTGAACCTTGATTGGAGAACCCGCTTTGAAATATGCGTAGGCATCGCAAGAGGCCTAGCTTATCTCCACGAAGAGTCCAGCACACGGATAGTCCACAGGGACATCAAAACCAGCAATGTCTTGCTTGATTCTGATCTCAACCCAAAAATCTCTGACTTTGGGTTAGCCAGGCATTACAAGGACGACATGACTCACCTTAGCACAGGAGTTGCTGGCACACTGTAACGAAACTTCATGCTTATATTATTCTATTTCACCTTCATAGCACAAAACCAATTGATCACATCACGAGTTTTCTAATTTTCAGTGGTTATCTTGCACCCGAGTATGCCATGATGGGCCACCTGACAGAGAAGGCTGATGTCTTTGCTTATGGTGTTGTGGCAATGGAGATTATCGCAGGAAGGCCAAACTTTGATGAGAGCCTTGAGGATGATAAGAAATACCTGCTTGGATGGGTGAGTTCATTAACTGAATTACTTACCCCATGCTTAATCATCACATCATCTGTTTTAATCTGTTTAGTAAATGGATTAACAGGCTTGGCGTCTGTACGAGAACAAGCAGACTCTTGAACTGTTGGACCCTAAACTTGCAGAATTCGACAAGGAAGAGGTTGCACGAGTCATCAACATCATTCTTCTTTGCACAGTGGGCCTGCCGCAGCAACGCCCACCAATGTCGAAAGTTGTCGCCATGCTTACTGAAGATGCCGAGATGAGTGAGGTGGACATGAGTATGTGGCCGAGCTATGTACCTCAGTGGCAGAAGAAGAGTGTTAGTGACAGTTTCTTTGGAAGCTACTACTCGGGATCATCGATGCAGCAATCTTCAGGGAGCCAAGTCAGTGCGCCGTCAAGCTCAAGCAACAACGCTAAATCTCACAGGGAAACCTCCCCACTTGTTTTGTCGGCTAATTCTGTCAGTGAGTTTGATCAGGGCAGGTGATTAAGCCCTCCAAGCTGTGTAGTTCATATTGATAAATCATCATGTAAAATATAGATAATACTAAACAATTGTCTCTCACATTACATTAGCATCACACATTACAAAAGGGTAGTCAATCAGGTGATCTGGTTATAGCTAAAATCACATAATTTATATTTGTACCGGTGGTAGTAGTGAATCTATCTCCTCATCTTCTTCTACTGTAATTTTTGTAAATTACACCCTCATTTTTCTTAATATTAAGAAACAAGCAAGCATAACTGGATAGTGACGAGAACGGCCTCAAGTTGTGTTGGTTAGGTGGTTTTAGTTGTGCCCCTTAGGTCTTAGGTTCAACTCACCGTGGAAGTGATTTTTGAGCTATGATACTCATACTCCCGACTCAAGCTCTATCCTTAATGTAGGTTAGAGTTTTTTTTTTATCAACTTCTTAGATTTCCGAAATAGTGTAATGGAAAAAGATACTCATACTCCCGACTCAAGTTGTTGGTCGTTCTCACATGAGCTATATTGCCAATGTGTAGGATTTTTTTACCTCTGTGAGAAGGCCTTCTTCTATCCTTAATGTAGATTAGAGTTTTTTTTATCAACTTCTTAGATTTCCGAAATAGTGTAATGAAAAGATACTCATACTCCCAACTCAAGTTGTTGGTCGTTCTCACATGAGCTATATTGCCAATGTGTAGGGTTTTTTTACCTCTGTGAGAAGGCATTCTCCTAACCTTAATGTAGGTTAGAGTTTTTTTTTATTAACTTCTTAGATTTCCGAAATAGTGTAATGGAAAAGAAGTGCTTGGAATCATTGCTATTTGATTCAGACCTGTTTTGAAAAAGTCGAGGTATTTTAAATTGTTTGTTGATACGGACAAAGTAAGGGAAAACCCAAATGAATAGTGACATATAAAATCAAATTGAGTTTAATATTTATATAGAAAAAGAACGTGCAACATATTTTATTGGAACATATCGATAGCGAAGCATGGGCATGTAATTGAAAATGAATGGTTGTACAAATTTATAAGTTAGGTTGCACAACTTTATAATTAAACTTGCATAATATTGAAAATGTCAAGTACAAGATCTTGGAAATGCAATTTGTATATCAGGCCATCAGGGATAGTTATTAGCTCGTACCTTTGAAAATCACAGAGATTATTTAACTACAAAAATTACCAGCAAATTAAACACAGTACATTTGCAAAAAACCAAAAATATGATCCTGCCATCTTCTGCCCACTTCTGTATACGAGTAACGTGTCCGTGCTAACAATATGGTGTGAGAATTAAACGTTATGACAATTTAGATAGCCTTAGCGGGGTAAAACAAAATTCAGACCTACAAAAAATGTTTAAAATCTGAACTCAGGAAACAAAACTGCAAAGATTAAAAATTTTGTGACAACCTCACTAATTCAGAAAAAAAGTATTGAAGTGGACCGTCTGATAGCCTTTAATTAGTTGTTAGCTCCCAAACCTGCAACAACTGTAGACCAGCTCGTATGAACCAGATCACCAAAGGGTGGGTCCTCTGTGTTCCCAGTTTGCACTAGCAAGCCAATGGAAAGTGCACAAAAGTCAAATTAATGTCACGCTTTCTTGCTCGCTTTCAGTTATTAAATCTGTGCAACTAACTTGGTAAAAGCTTCAATTTCAAGGGTCATCCACTAGCCAGCCCTATCTTATCATAGGCCCTCAGCAAAGTGCATAGCACAAGCACATAGTCCAGCTGCAACTAAAAATCAATAAACTCATTAATAAGCACGTAGTAGTACATTAGAGGTAATCAAAAGGGTGTTAAATTACTGAGCAGTGCAGAAATCTAAGTTGAAAATATATGCTTACAGTGCCACTGTGATCATTCAAATTTATGTTTAGAAAACTTTCAGCTAGATGCAAAAAGATGCACAATTTATTGCTTAAACTTGGACAAACTAGAAACTAGAAATTTTCATTGTCTAGAAAAGACCTCAAGATACCATATTTTTCAGTGTAAAAATTAGTACCTTAAGGTACATTATATTTATACCTAAGAAGGTATTAAAATTTTACACTAAAATTTTGGTAGCTCAAAGTAATTTTTAAGGTTGGTAAAATAGCCCCATCATCTATGTTATGCAACTAGCCTGTAATTTGTAGGTAGGTTTTGCTATCAATTAAGGAAGAATACAACTAGAGATCTTATACAACTATCCCAACAGGAAAGTAAAAGAAAATTTACTACATCAAATTGAAACAACGGAATTAGCCCATCGAATAACTAATACCAAATATCTAATTTGATAAACAAATATCATTATATATGTCAGCAAATCAATAGGATTGCAAACCATACATCATAAAATATCATGGACAACATAGCCACCTCAAATACAGAGTCAAAACAAAATTTCAAATCACCATTCACCAGGCACAACTACAAAATTTCAGTGCACAGTGCGAATAAGCTAAAAGAAGATACACCGGTGACCATGAAAAACTACAAATAACCTCATCCTGTTGAGAACCTAAAATATCATTTTCCCATTTTCATAATCATCGTCAAACATCAAAATAGTTATGGTTCTAGGTACTAACACTTTTATAGGTAAAATCTTTGTCAGGAAAAAACAATTTCATAGACAAATCACTCAAAATAATCCATGCAAAAGGCAGTGATGACAGTAACGCGGTTGCACACACGAACACCCAAATCATGGGTCTGGAGTCTCTGGCTGTTGTGTATGTATGGGCAGAAGCCCAGAACTGCGCAAATACCACAAGCATGGTTCATGCCAACACCCAAAAAAGCAGAATTTCTAATTAACATCTTCCAACTCGCACAAAAATTGACTGTAAACAAATTAACCGTGCAAAGCTATCGGTGATATATTCCACAAAGCTAATTAACCAGGCAAGCCAGCAGTGATTCAGTGGGAAGGGTCAGCGACTAGGGACGGATCTAGATAGCGAGATTAAAGAGGTCTAAATAAGTTAGATAGAGTTTTAGCCTCCCATCTATTGATCTTTGCCATGAAATTTTAGGGGGTCTTCGTGAAGGCTCCAATAGCTTGAACGAGGGTAACATGGGCTTGAGTCCAACCGTCCCATGTTAAATCCGCCCATAGAAAGGGTGGAGCTCTAAAGCAGTTAATAACATAGAGCTTTTTTACGGTACTTAAAAAATATCTCGAGGTATCATATTTTCCAGTGTAAAAATTTATTATCTTATAATCGTGCACTAATTAAAATCTCAAGGTACATCTTAATGATGGTAAAAAAACCCCCAAAAATAACAAATCAAATTCACAATCCGTCATCTCACATCATGCAAAAAAAAACCCTACAAAAACTGCAAATGGTGGAGGGTCGTGTCGCGGGGTTGTTCAAAATTTTCGGCGAGTAGTTGCCAGGCCACAGCTTCAAAGTAGGTTCAGCGGAGTCTCTTCGACTAGCCCACCGTTCTCTTCGACAGCTTCTTTTGGATGTTGTATTTTTCTTCTTTGTTTTTCTTGCCCTGCAAAATTGCTCAAGTCTTAATATGTTTTGGTCGCGCAGCCTCTGGCCCCATTTCTTCAGCCCCATCCAATGTTGTACTCTGATAAAAAAAATCTAATAAAAAATGTCACACAAATCCTCTTATCACCATCAGCTATTCCCCGTTGAAGCAGGAAATTTACAAGCTGGTAGATCGATCTCTCACTTCCCTTTTCATCGCACCAAGAAATCGCCCGAACACACGGGATGATGGTTGGGGTGTTTTATGGAGAAAACCAAACAGTTAGCAAACGAAAAATAATTTTTGAATATAGATTTTATATATATATCTTAACGATCTAAAAGCCAAAATAAAGTTCGGTGCAAAAACCTAAAAATCAACTCCAAATTTAAGATAAAAAAAATTTAAAATTTGATTTATAGTATAATCACACAAACCTACCTAGCGCGGACTTCTCCATGCTTCCCAATTAATTAGTGGATCGATCTTTCAGAAATTTGTGAGATTAGTTTGGTTTGATCAAAGCTGCAGGTTGTTATTTCAATAGATTTACGATGTGACAGAAGTGGCATTTTATAAATTGTTCGTACATCAATCGATCCAACAATTAGCTCGTACATCGTTCTCTACTTATCTACGGTATATTCCCAATATAAATATTTTTAGGATTTAAAAAATATCGTATATTTCTAAGACTATTTACAGTACTACTTATTCAGTAGTTCTTCTTTCATTCAATTTTTTTCTTATTTTTATCCTCGTCTATCCTGCAAGCTTCCTTCACTCCTTTTGTTTCTAACACAATAATATTTTTCTCACCTTTAATTCTTAATAAAAATATCTAGAAATACTTGGGGGAGTATATGATTATGACACATGCATGCATCTAAAGCGAAAGTAGTGGGTAAAAAAGGCCTGCAAGTTGCCCATGCATGCATGGATGGACAGCTTCGTGTCAATTAGTCAACTAATTATTTAATCCTCTTGGCCTTTGATCAATCAGTTGCCGGATCTGCACAACACGTACAATTACTAGCAGGTTATCTTTTCACATGTAGAATTATTAGCACTTAGTTCTCGATTGATCCGACTTTCTGTCTCAGACTGTAATGAAGACGCATGCATTTTCAAATGGTGGAATGGTTTACTGCTTCTTCTAATTTCAGCGATCGATTTATATATGGAGTTAATAGGAGCCACGTACAATGCAACTCATATATTTGGCATCCCTAGCTCGAGGAAATTCATGATATTTCCACACAATTAAGTCACTGTCGACCAGTCGATGGAATGGTCGGATGGACGTAAGTTGGGTCCACACAACTCCAAACTAGACTAGGCAATAATCTATAATACTCGCTTCAGGTTTTTTTTAATTGACGTCGTTAACTTTTCGGAATTAGACAGAGACGATGACGATAAACGATCCATATGGATCATATCTACATATATTATAATTTTTACAAATGATCACTTAAACATCTTAATATTAAGAAACACAATCCCATCTAAATGGATACCATATATAACATCAAATGAAGGTAAATATTACCCACTGAAAAAAATATGGGTAACCCATTTCACATATAATTTTTTTATTTAAAACAATATTATAGTATTATTTATTTGTACCAGAACACGTGCATTCAAGATAGCAACGTCAATAAACTGACAAAAATGGTATGAATATCTAGTGACCTGTACTCTTGGAATTGATTCATGAGGTGAGAACAAAAAACAAGTATAGTCCTATGAAGCCGGGATATAAGAAACAAGGGTCAGCTTGTTCAGTACACGGCTCTGGCTTTGATTAGTCTTTACCTAATACAAACACATGCTGATTCTTGTTTACCAATTTGTCCTCTTCTGCTGAAGCTTCTGCTACTGTGCTACCTGTCTGTCAGAAAGCAACTTGCCGGCTGATCGATGCTGCTCAAGTTGCTCATGGTGCCGACAGGTTGCTTCTGCATGTATTGATACATATATAGCCATGCCAAGATTCGATTTTTAGCTAGGCAGAGGAGACAGGAGAGCTAGAGAGCCAGAGAGACCGATGGGAAGGCGTTGCGGCGGCGGCGGCGGCGGCCGCCATGGCCGGCGGCAGCTCGTCTGGGTGGTGCTCGCGTGTTCATGGGTTGCAGCAGCTCAGGCTCAGGCTCAGCAAGCACCAAGAACCGATCCGGTCGAAGGTATGTGTATCTCATGCAGTTACATACATGCAGGTGATGCTCATGACAGATGTTCTTGGATTTCTGAGTTCCATACCTGCATATGCTAGCTTCTCTGTATTTTTTTTCCCTTGAGAATTCAGGGACAGACAGACAGAGAGACAAGTTTGATGTTTGTTTGGTGTGTGTAGCATTCCTAAAATTGTTTAAACGAGTTTAAAGACAAATCTAGACACACTTGCTAGCTGATTGTGTTTCTTGGTTGTTTGTTGTCCTTTCTTTTAGTTAGATTTTTAGACTGAATGTCAGAAGAGGCCTGTTTTTCTTCGAGGATTGATCAGAAAAAAACTACTTCGATCGAAAGCAGAGTTAGCCGGATAGCCTGTTCAACGATATGCTTCTGTCTATTCAATATAATGTATCCATATGACGCACAACATGACACGTTGTTCTTGTGCATTTTCTCTAAGTATAATTCATCATAGGGTCAACTTCTCTGCGTTACCGACCACTCTAGTATGAGTTACTGAGATATACGCTCTAAAGTAAATGAGACTCATGTCAGCAGGCAGGGCTTTACTCTCATTCTTCCTTTTATACCGTGAGATACTAAAATCCTTACTCGTGTTATCCAGTGTACGATCAAGGTAGTACTAAAATCCTGACTGTTGATGATGATAGATCGAACAGTCACGAGTCACGATTGCATAGTACCTCGAGGTACTAGCTTGGTCATGTGGTGGATAGCACCAGTGGAGAAGATATTAGTACCTCACGGTACCAATATCTCACGGTAAAAAAAGGATGAAAGTAAAACTGCAGCAATAACATTGCGTATTGTCAATAATCTCACTTATTTTGGATGAAGACACTATCTTGGATGAAGACACTATCTAAAAAAACAATGTTGACCATTTTTTCTATTACAAAATTAATATATATAGTAACCGATATACGGTATCTATTACAAAATTATTTATAGTAAAAATTTTGTAAGTTTGATTATTAAACTGTCCAAAACGACGGATATTAGCTTTAGCGTGTAGGGACTAGGAGCGATTTTGTCTTTTGAGTTACTACCTCCGTTACCTCCGGTCCATAAAGTAAGACGATTGACTTTTTTATTACAACATTTGATATTTTAATTTTTTAAATAAAACAAATGGTTAAATATTATAAATAAAAAAATAAAACGTTATAAAATAGTAAAACAAGGCTAATGGATTCGCGCGTCAACGCAGTGGCGGCGCTGAACGCGATTCTGGGGAGATGGGGCACGAGCCCGCCCACGACGTGGAACACCACCGGCGACCCTTGCAGCGGCACCGCCGTCGACGACACCAACATCGACAGCAGCCAGACCATCAACCCGGGCATCAAGTGCGAGTGCTCCTACGAGAACAACACCGTCTGCCATATCAACAAGCTGTACGTTCTCCTGAACCCTTCGTTTATGCTGCACTGCATGTGTTCGATGAAATGCCTCAAGGAGGGATGCCATGGGCTCCTACAAAATTGGGCCTTGGTTTCAAGCATGGAATGGATACTCTGTGATCAAGTAACGATGAATTGGATTTTTAGAACCTTCGAAGATTGATCAGTTCATTTACTAAAGCATATGTGTGTGCGTGAAGCAATCTTGCATAATCTTTTTTTTTAAAAAAAAATTATTGTCATGAAGGAATTTTTCTAACGTTGTTTATGCAGGAGGGTGTATTCGTTGGATGTCGCTGGTCCGATACCTGCAGAGCTGGAGAACCTCACCTATCTAGCCAATCTGTATGATGTCTAAATCTTAACAACTCCATTCTTTCATTTTGTGATTATGTATATAGATTGCCATCAACCGCTATTCAACTGTGTTCTATACAACTCGTGGTGTTTGACCAAGTTGCTTGATGTTTCTTATGTTGTTTCAGGAATCTGCAGCAAAATTGCTTGACAGGTCCTGTTCCATCGTTCATCGGAAAATTTCCTATGCAATACTTGTAAGAGTTAAATTTCAAGTTATGTTTTTGTGTGCAATCCATTCGCTGGAGGTTTCTCTTAACCATCTTCATTCTTCCCCGCATTTTGGTGAAAAAAGAACCTTGTCAATCAACTCACTATCTGGACCACTTCCAAAGGAACTTGGAAATCTCACAGATCTCCGCTCATTGTAAGTGATCCTGTCTTGCATCTTCACTAATCCTTCAACAATAATCTAGTGATTTCTAAAGTAATATAATTGTATAGAAATAAACAATTGCACAAGTTCTGTAGGAGAAGTTCCAAAAGGAAAGCATAACTCATTGTTAGGCATGCCAATGTAATTGTCCTTTTCAGTTGAAATTCAAATGGTGTTTCATGATCTTAAATCCAGTTGAAATCCTAAAAAAATGGTAATTTGGATCATCAGGGAAAACTATTTGAGTTTTCTGCTACTTGCCATGCAGACAAGTAAATCGTCACTCCTGAATTATTTACTTCTGTTGCAGAGGCATTGGCTCGAACAATTTTACCGGTGAACTTCCTGAAGAACTGGGCAACTTGACAAAACTCACCCAACTGTAAAATGCCTCTTATAACTGTCAAATACTACTTCTAAAAGAATTAAAATGTGGACAATTGATATCTATATTGCTTTGCATGATAATTAATATAATGTTTCAACAACAGGTACATTGATAGTTCTGGCGTCAGCGGTCCAATCCCTTTGACGTTCTCAAAGCTTAAGAACCTGGAGACCCTGTAAAGTCAATAGCAGAGCCACATTTGATATATTCACTGTGCTTTCGTATGCTCAAAATCTATATATTTTTCTGTTCTTGCAGTTGGGCATCGGACAATGATTTCACAGGGAGAATACCTGATTATATAGGGAGCTTCACAAATTTGAAAGAACTGTAAGAATTTTTGTCAACTTATAAATGTAAACTTTGTAAGAGGAATCATTTGTGTTTTATTTAAGAGAAATATTATATCGTGGGATATGCAGCTCGAACAGTGGCATTTTTTTTTTTGCCGCGGAGGCCAAGACGGCCTACCGAATATATTAAGATTGGAAGGAGGAAAGAAACAAGTGATTCCTAAGATGCTCGGCGCAAAGCGTTGAGTCCGGCCATTGCCAGGAGGAACCGAAAAAAACCACTGGCATTGAAACACTGAGATATCCATAATACTTTCATAAAAAAACCAGCAACACCTTTTATCCCTCTATGGAACCCCTTGCCATGATAACTTTATGAAAATACAGAGGATACCCATGGAACCTAAGAAACATTAAACATAGTCATGAACTAATGATACCCTTGTGAAAAAAGGGCAAACTTTTCCTTGATAAGTGTGCTATAATGTATGAAGGGCATATCATGATGTCATTTCTCTGTTTATTGAACTGATCTGTACAGGATTTTGAGATGTGAGCTTACTTTTCCTTAGTTTAAGTATGCATCTTCCTTCTTTATCTTAAACTGCAAATATGTAGGAGGTTTCAAGGAAATTCTTTTCAAGGCCCAATTCCGGCAAGTTTTTCCAACTTAACCAACTTGACAAGCCTGTAAGTATTTTGTTTCTTTGGTGACATATATCCCTCGATGATTGGGATGTCCAAGCTTGACTGTAACTTATGTGCTAAATACCCATGTGCAGACGGATTGGTGATATCGTAAGCAGGAGCTCTTCATTGGCCTTTGTCAGTAACCTAACGTCTTTAAGTATCCTGTATGTGACCCGATTTTAAGTTCTAATCATGTTACAGTTTTATACAATGAGAAAGTTCTATTTTTCTTAGTTTGAATATTTGTTCTTTTAGAATATTGAGGAACTGCAAGATATCTGATAATCTTGGGACAGTAAATTTTTCTAAGCTGTCTGGATTAACCTTGCTGTAAGTTTCTCATACTCAGTGACATAGTGACACTTTATGTTTCCATTAGTATCTGTTCATTATAGTTTAATATGAAGTATTTATTCTGAGTAATATTGTTATCCTATGGCACAGGGACTTGAGCTTTAACAATATCACAGGTCAAATTCCTCAGTCGATCCTCAATCTGGACAAGCTTGCATACTTGTAAGGAGTCTTTGCCTGGAGATTACTACAACTATCATAACACCTTAAGCTGATGCCCATGTTTCATTATTGTGAACTTAATTCAATTCAGGTTTCTCGGGAACAATAGCCTTACAGGAAATCTACCAGCAGTGAAAAGCTCCTCACTAAACAATTTGTACGGTATTCAATTGAACACAGTAGTATACCGCCAATAATTTTCAGCATTGCTATGACATTCATTCAATACGTGTTAATTCTAGGCATTTTGCAGAGATTTTTCATACAACCAACTCACGGGAAGCTTTCCTTCATGGGCTACCCAGAACAATCTGCAATTGTAAGTTGAAAGCTCTGAAATTTCTTATAAATATGGGAAATAAAGATACATCCAATATTGATTGTATGAAGTTGTTACCTGACAATTTTCATGTTTTGTTTTGTACAAGGAATTTGGTGGCAAACAAATTCTATTTTAATAGCAACAACAATAGGTATTTTAGGCATTTCATTCGCAAGTATTTATTTTGATGAAACCTTTCTCGCAAATTTTTAATTTTTATTTCCATTATATGCACAGTATTCTACCGTCAGGATTAAACTGTCTCCAGCAGGACACTCCCTGTTTCCTTGGTTCTCCAGAATGTATATTTCTTCACTCTTCATTATTTGTACCCGTTAAAAGGGCTCACAAATTTCAATAATATAATAATTTTGGATATCTTAACTGTAGACTATTCCTTTGCGGTAGACTGTGGAAGTAATAGATCTAGGAGAGGCTTAGATAACACAATCTATGAAGTAGATCCTACAAATATTGGAGCAGCATCGTATTATGTTACCAAGGAAACAAGATGGGGTGTCAGCAATGTAGGAAGATTCAATGATGCTCCAAACGGAAGCTATCTAATATCAAGCCCCCAGCAGTTTCAAAATGCAAATGATCCAGAACTGTTCCAAACTGCGAGGATGTCACCGTCATCATTGAGATATTATGGCCTAGGACTTGAGAATGGAAATTACACTGTTCTTCTTCAATTTGCAGAGTTTGCTTATCCAGACTCAAAAACTTGGCAGAGCAATGGAAGGAGAGTTTTTGACATATATGTCCAGGTATATATAATTACTAGTGCAGCAATTTGCTTATTACGTTTTTTCTTCTTTATCTGAAAATATTCTCTTATCCATCTTCGCATTTTGTTAGGGTGATCTGAAAGAAAAGAATTTTGATGTAAGGAAAACAGCAGGTGGAAAATCTTTTACTGCAGTTAACAAAATATACAACACAACTGTGTCGAAGAACTTCCTTGAGATACATCTCTTTTGGGCTGGCAAGGGAACTTGTTGCATTCCCACTCAAGGTTACTATGGACCGATAATCTCTGCACTAAGTGTGACACCAAGTAAGCTGAATCATCAAATAATTAACTTCAAGAGGGCATTGTATTTGATTCTAATTATTAAAACAATTTTTCTAGATTTTACTCCCACCGTGAGAAATGGAGTTCCAAAAAAGAAAAGTAAAGTAGGTGCAATTGTCGGAATAGTGATTGGTGCATCAGTTTTAGGGGCAGCAACCTTGGTTGGAATCTTTCTGTTCATGAAGAAGAGAAGAAAAGAAGCACAACAGCAAGAAGGTACAGTTTATAAGTGCAACTATTTAGACATCAAAATTTTCAAATGATTTATTCCTGGCATAATTTTTCCCATAATTGCTGGAAAAAAATACAGAACTGTACAACCTGGCTGGGAGGCCTAATATTTTCAGTAACACTGAACTGAAGTTAGCTACAGAGAATTTCAGTTCTCACAACATGGTTGGAGAAGGCGGATATGGCCCAGTCTATAAGGTTGGAGGTTCACCTGACTTATTTTGTGAAACTTCCTTCGATGATTACATTATTGTATATTAAGTCTAGCGGCATGCCCTTGTCACTTAATTGGTACATAATGAAAACATGTATGTAACACAAAGATTTTCCTTTGGCAGGGCAAGCTACCTGATGGAAGAGTTGTAGCCGTCAAACAACTTTCTCAATCATCTCATCAGGGGAAAAGTGAGTTTGTGACAGAAGTTGCTACAATTTCGGCAGTGCAACACCGGAACCTTGTGAAATTGCATGGCTGTTGTATTGATAGTAGCATGCCCTTGTTGGTATATGAGTACCTTGAAAATGGAAGCCTGGACAGAGCACTCTTTGGTAAGTTCATTTCTGCTCATCTCTAGCACCCTTTAGTTCCTTTCTTCATGCACTCTCAAGAATTTTCCTCTCTACATTATACCATCATCTTGATTCTTGAGGGCTTATTTCTACATGTTCAGGGAGCAAAAGCTTGAATCTAGACTGGCCGACACGCTTTGAGATCATTTTAGGTATTGCAAGAGGCCTGACTTACCTTCATGAAGAGTCCAACGTTCGCATCGTGCATAGGGACATCAAAGCCAGCAATGTCTTACTTGACACAGATCTCACCCCCAAGATCTCTGATTTTGGACTTGCCAAACTCTATGATGAGAAGAAGACCCATATCAGCACAAAAATCGCAGGCACCCTGTATGAACATTTCACCCATGCTTTTCTTCTGAGTTCATGTTTAAAAACTAACCTAATTTTTGTTCTATCTGACCTTTTCAAGTGGCTACCTAGCACCTGAGTATGCCATGAGAGGCCACCTGACTGAAAAAGCTGATGTTTTTGCATTTGGGGTAGTCGCATTGGAGACTGTTGCTGGTCGACCAAACACTGACAACTCCCTCGAAGAAGATAAGATCTATCTCTTTGAATGGGTAAGCGCATCAATGATCTTTGAATCCAACAGAACATACCAGCCTTTTTTTTTTTTTTGCAAGGAACAGCTAATTCTAGTCCTGAAAGTACCATAAACATGCTATACATTTGTGATTTGTTAATTTACAGGCATGGGTGCTGTATGAGAGGAATCAAGCACTCGGGATCGTAGACCTGAAACTCAAGGAATTCAATGACAAGGAAGCCTTCAGAGTCATCTGTGCTGCACTCCTTTGTACTCAAGGGTCACCGCACAAGCGACCATCGATGTCCAGGGTCATGGCAATTCTTACCGGAGATATTGAGGTCACTGAGGTAGTGACGAAGCCAAGCTACATCACTGAATGGCAGCTCAGAGGAGGGGACACTAGCTATGCCACCAGCTCCTACTACTCTGAATCTACAACTGGTGAGTTCAGGGAGAGGAGGGAGACCTCCCCTCTCCACTCGTCTCTGGAGATAACTGGAGGCATTGATGAAGGAAGGTGAATACAGAGATGCTAACAACCACTGTCCTTTGTTTAAAGCGACAATTTTGGACATTATAAGTTGCAAAGAAAAAAAATACAGAATTATCTGTTCTGATTTTTGCCCCATGATGATAAGCATTACTGCATATAATTTGTAAACTTGAACAATTGTATGTTGGGTTGTTTTATTTAATGAAAGTGTTAACATGATTTTTAACACATTTAGAACCAGTTTATATGGCTGACAAATTTGTTGGCTAGAGGACTCCTCCATAAGAACAAAGGTCTGCCACGACATCAATTAAAATGAATGACTCAGGAATTAACTGGACAGTTTAAATATTGTATGGACCTAAATTAAATAAGTGCAGTGACTTTTGTGCCGCGAACATCTTCAGTATAGAAAGAGAGGGATTACTAGCTGATAACCATATAAAAGGAGATTTCTAGCACCATGTGTAAATCACTAAAGTTCAGCTGTAAAATAACAACACCCACCAAAACCATTATAGCAACATATTTGCAGAACATGTGCGTCCATAATAGATTTGTTTTTTGGCTAACAATACTAAACAAGGTTGGCTATCTTAAGGGGAATTTGTCCCCAACTCCTTAGCAAGTTTCTTTGCCAAAACCTAATTTGAGAATCATAGTTAGTCTTACATAACTGCTATCTTAAAAATTGGCTCCTTAATAGGGTTGAAAGTGATTCGGATAATTTTTGACCGACCGGATCATTTTTCGGATTCGGATAGCTTCGGTCGGATAGTTCTGGAAATTTTCGGATTCAGAATCGAATTCAGATTTTTTTTCTTCAGATACAAAAACGAATACGTTAAGGGTGATATCCGTCGGATTCGGAAAACGGTCGGATACTATCCGGATTTTTTTTTTCAGATATCTGGATCAGTGCATCAACCATTCAATCCAATCAGCTCAACCTAAAGAAGTCCATCTCAACGGCTCAACCAATGTTAACTTTATCTGGTTCTAACTAACTGGCTTCAAACATTCTAGACGTCTATGACCTCACAACCGTCATGAATGTTTCTTTTTTATTATATTAGTAATTACTTATATTTAAAAATATTGATGAGTTATATACTTATATTAAAAATTAACCGGTTATATTTCTTCAATGACTTGTGAAGCTTAGTATAAAATGTTTTTATGTTCCGATTAATATTCGTCACCGTATTCGTTTCGATTCGTATTCGTTCCGTATTTGTATTCGATAATATTTGATTATGTTTTTATATCCGAGGTTCTGATTCCGATTTCAATTTAAAAAAATATGAATACGAATATGATATAGCTAGTTTTCGACGGTATTCGATTCGTTTTCATCCCTACTCCTTAGTCCTTGCGTTCAGGAGGACAGAGTAAGAGTGAGTCTTCTCGGGACAATCGAGCTGTGTATTTTCTTCTAGATAGTAAGAGAACATATCTAGCAAGGGGCGTTACACTTGGAGCAACGAGCAGAGGAGACCAACAATGGTGAAATTGGACCGGATTCTGGTGACGCGTCGCTGCAAGCCCTCGTCACCTCAGCCTCAGATCACTGCTCCCTGTCACTAACCTGTGGGCATGAAATGGCGAGGATGAGACGTTTTCGCTTCGAAAACTTTTTCCGTTATGCTAGATGATTTCGAAGAGGTGGTCGAGGCAGAATGGAACAAGGAAATCAGAGGGGAAGATGAGATCATTCACTTGAAGCTCTCGAGTCATAGTAAGATGCTCACGAGATGGGGCCAGAAGCGGATGATCAGTAAATTGTGGCTACAGATCCAGGTCGCCACAGATCGAAGTCATCTTCCGGCTTGAAAAAGGCATAGGAGAACGTACAGAACACTGACAGAAGAGAGGTGAGGTGCCCTACGACTACGAGCCACCCTGAAGGGAAGATGTCGTCTTACGCTAGCTTCGCTAGAAAGAATCAGAATGTGCTTTCTTCAACTTTCTTCCAATTGAAGATCAATGCCAGAAGAAGGAAGGAAGCTGTTGATCCCATGTCTGGAGCACGAAGGCCGGATCACCACCACTTAAACTGACCTTGGAGAAGTGGCCAAGCAGTACTTTGTGTCGATAATGGGCAGGCTATCGACAGACTCCAATCTCATTAGATTCAATCAAATCAACCACAGACGTATCAAACTGGAATTTTAATATTTTGGTCCTTTTAAAAAAATTATTTTATAAATAGATCTATGAAAAAACTTATTGTATAAATAGATCTTTTTGACCGCGCCAACATTGGCACGTATAGGCATTGGCGCCGTTCTCCTGACACACGAACCTAACATTTTCATTTGGAGGACGGATTGATCTCTCGGAGCTACAAGTGCTTTTCATGCAAGATGGAGTTTGGGGTACCATCAAAAAACTGCCAAGTGACAAAGCACCTAGACCGGACTGGTACAGACGCCTCTTCTGCAAGACCTGTTGAACACCTAATGCTAATGGCAACACTAACAAAGTTAATTCCAGAGTGAAAACAACCAGCACTTACAGTGCCTCAACAAAGAAATGATCACCCTGATCCCCAAGAAAGCGGGAGTGCAGGACTACCGGCCAATCTCACCAATAAACAGCTTCACAAAGCTAACAGCTAAATTGATGGCAAGGAGCCAGGGGCAGATTTAACATGGCGGCGGCGGGAGCTCAAGACCCCGCTACCCCCGTTAAAGCTATTAAAGCTCTCACGAATACCCCTCCTAAAATTTTATAGCAAAGATCAATAGAAGGAGGAAAGACTAAATCTCTATCTAACTTATTCAGGCCTCTCTGATCTCGCTAGCTAGATCCAAACAACATTCATCATAGGCAGATCAATACATGAGCATTTTGCCTTCCTAAAAGGAGTTGTTAACCTTTTACACAAGCAGCGCAAGCCGGCGATCGTGTTCGAGCTAGACATCACGAAAATGTTCGACGTGGTCTCATGGTCCTTCCTCATGTCATTCTTCAAAATAGAGGCCTCGGCCAAAAATGGAGAAGCTGGATTTCCTCCCTTTTACCGGCCAGTGCATGCATTTGAACCTTTTTTTTTTGCCTTATATCTTGATTTATCTCTTTTTGCCTTTTACCTGCCAGTGCAGTTTTCATTTATTTCTTTTTTACCTTTTATATCCAATACAAACTACAATCAGTAAATTTAGGAGGCAATTTACCTTTATTTTTTAAAAAAGAATTTAGGTAGAAATACAATTAACAACAAAATAGAATCGGAATATCACTAGGATTTTGTTTCTGTTTTTTTTTAAAAAAACAAGCACATGTTTTGCCTGAATGGGATATAAAATTCACGTCCAATTCAGATTTAAGTCCCAATACAACACCACCACTCGTTACTGTTAATTGTAATAATAAATAAATAAATTAGAACTAAAAGGTTCTTAGTAGCCGCCATTGTTTAAAAGTGAACATTTGCGTCAACTAAAAAAAAGAACTACGACGCAGAGTGTTTAGTATGCCTATATCTTTCTTTGATGTCTAAAGATCACCCATCTTATTTAATTTATTTATAATGTTAAGGATAATTTACTATTCTCATTTAAAGCTTCCCGATGCAGCATACGCTTTACAAATCAACTGTACGGTGACCATGATTTATTATTCCTAAATTGACACGCAATTTATTTTCAAAACTTTTTTTAAATTTATTTTAATTTATATAGTTAAAGTTATCTTAACCCGGTGTAATGCACGGACATTTTTGCTACTAAATTAAAATGAATTGTCTGTGGAATCAAACGTCTGTACTGTGGACCTCAATCTAATGAGGACAATGGGGTTTTCTTGTGGTAAATTAAAATCGTCAGTCTATGGCGAGGGATTAACCTTCTTCTATGCAATATTAATATGATTTGAGTGGAATATTAATATATGAATTCATTAGCTTGTAATGACACTTAAATTTAATAGAGGTCTGTTAAAAATTAACGTTAAGTGGGCCAGAAAATAAAACCATTAATGGGCTATATATAGCAATTAATCTAGCTCCTCAGCCATACTTAAATAACAAATGATCCAACTAGAAAAAAAAACAATGATCGGATATTAATTACCTGGCACGGGGTATTACTACTAACATTCAAACATGATGTCCGTGAAATTAAAATAATACAAACAATAAGTAACAATTAAGGTACTTCAGTCCTTTTCGATGCATGTTGCATGACTAAAGTTGCAAAGTCCATACCAAATCCAAATCAATCGCCATCTTTCAGAAGACTGCATTGGCTCGAGTAAATAAATGTTTTGAGATATGTTGAAAATTAGTGCCAAATTAAAATAATATTGACAACTATCAACAAGTTACTGCCGTCTTTTTCAGGGTTAAATAAAGTAGCAACATCCATATCCAATCCAAATCAGTCGCCCTCTTTCGATTGCGTGTATTCACCCCCATCTTTCCCCTTTTACTTATACTTGTAAACCAAAATTTAAATTTTCAACCTTAAAATAAAATCAAAGTTAACTTTTTATGGTTTTCACCGAAAATTTATTTTCTAGCTTTGTCTTTCAGATAGCTAGAAATTCAGATATAAAGTTTTATACATAAATTAATTTTTGTTTATAAATATACCGTTTTGATTTTTTACAAAACTATGGCCCTTTCAACTTTTTTATTGATTATTTTCTATTTTTCAAAACATGATTTCACACCGGTTTCTCAACTGATCAATGGTGGTTACATGTATAGTTGTAGCGCAATTGGTAATAAAACCCCAGCTAAATTATTTAGTTGTTCACTTGGAAAATAAGCAATCTCGAATTCCATTAATTAGAGTAGTATTTCTCCAAAGCATGTGGCTAAATATATATGAGTAAAGTACGGTAGTTAAAGTTGGTGCCATGGGGCATCTAGCTAGCCCTTTAATTAATTTGTTACTTGGTATATATATTGCATAATTACTAGCAGGTTAGTCCAACTTTCTGACGCAGTCTGCAACTAATATAGACGCACGCAGTCACCAATTGTTGATAGTACTGCTTGTTACTTTCAGGTAGGGATCTTTTTGTCGTTCATATGGGCACGAATACATGCTACCTCCGTCTCTAAATGTTTAACGTCGTTGGCTTTTTTATATACGTTTGACTATTTGTCTTATTCATTTTTTTTCAAATATGTAAAGCTATATATGTGCATAAAAGTATATTTAACAATAAATACAATGATACAAAAATAATTAATAATTATGTAACTTTTTTGAATAAAATGAAGAGTCAAACGTGTATAAAAAAGTCAAAGGCGTCAAACATTTAGGAATGAAGGGACTATATACAAGCGGTTCAAATCAAAGTCATATATAAAAGGAGTATTCACATATATAGAGATGTCATTTACGAGATATGTACCTTAATAAGGCCTTTTAATTGCAATACCTGGTCAATATTGAGTGAGCCAAGAGGTGACTGCCACCAAAGCCATGAGCTCCACTCTCGTCCACCACCGATTAGGGGCACAATGACGGCAGTGAGTGGGCATATTGTCCTTGTTAGCTGTGCTGAGTTCAGATCCTTTTCAGTACTGCTCACTGACATGTGCTCACTGACATGTGTGGATCCAACGTGCTGTAGAAACAGTACTACAGAGGGTCCGACTTGATTTCGATGTTTGTGGTAGTGGATGGATCTAGATGACCAACTGGTTGAGTTCTTTTTTGTTCAACATCAATTGTTGAGACATGTGAGGGAAGTTTGATCGACACAAACCATGAACCGCTGATTTTTGATATTGTTTTTATGCTTGGTTTGAGAAAGACAAGGAGCCAATTACTGCATATAATTTTGTAAAGCCAGGGACAAAAATAATGGTTATGTAGATTTCTGCCAACTATAGTTGTAGAGAAATTCTACGATTCTTAAGAAAGTATTAAATTTTTAGTATAAAATATGTTACCTAATACATGAATTTACCATTTTTTCATAAAAAATAGAGAACCTTAGGTTACTTTCTTTAAGAATAGTAAAAAAAAAGCTTGTGCAGAGAAATTTTATGGACTTTAGTAATATGTATTTTCTCAATCTTTAGGTTGGTGTTCTATGTAATTTTATTGTTTTTAATCAAGATGTGATTTTGTAGTCACCCTTGTTCAATTTGAAATCTCCAATAACTGGTTGTAGTATCTTTCAAGCAATGCTGAAATGAATTTCTTTATCTAAAATTGTCATGGAAAATTTAATTAACTAATAAAAGCAAAACAGTTAAGGTTTGATATATAAAAATAATATCAAGAGGAGCGTCATGAACAATACTTTAGTGAACTTACTTTTTCACTAATATTTATAAATATACAATTAAAAATAAAAATATGTATCAATGTTGAAAATGCCGAATCAAAAAATACGGAGGAAGTACTTGATACCTCAATCCGAAAAAAAAAATGAAATGGTCGACATTTCCAACATAAGTCGCCATCATGCATCCAATGGGATAGATGGACGTCATGTCAAAACTAACCTGGGTTATTCTAAGACCTTGTTCACTTCCTAATTTTTTTTCCAAAAACATCGTATCAAATTTTTGGACACCTAAATAAAGCATTGAACATAAATAAATCAAAAAACTAATTGCACAGTTATGAAATAAATGTTGAGACGAATCTTTTGAGCCTAATTAGTCCATGATTAACCATAAGTGCTACAGTAACCAACATGTGCTAATGACGGATTAATTAAGCTCAAAAGATTTGTATCGCAGTTTCTAGGCTAGCCGTGAAATTCGTTTTTTCATTCGTGTCCAAAAACCCCTTCCGACATTCGGTTAAATATTTGACGTGATACATCTTCCAAAAATTTTCTCAATCTAAACACCCCTAATAATTATATATGTTCGTATTGCTACCGTTAAAATTTGCACTCCCTCTGTCAACTATGGGAATCTGGATCATACTTTCAATCACCCTTCCATCTGTCATTAAATGAGGGGCACCAAAAGCTTTTAATTTCCTTAACTTTAATATATAGGAGTACTAAACAACGTAGAACTGCCTATATTGTTACATGGATGAGTATTGCATAACTAGCTGATTAGGTTTCTGTTTTTTTAACCTGATAACAGGGTTTAAATCCTAGATTTTTTACTTAATTATTTGGGTAAAAAAATGCACGTACTTATGTGCAAAATAAGGAACGCCGAGTGGTGGTAACTTTACAGAACATATTATTTTATCACACGCCCTCTTATAAACAATTAAACATGTGTAGTATAAGGATAAATTTGATTTTTTTACATGAAAAATAAGAACCATAAATCGACTGCATGCTGGTCAGGGGATGTCTTCTTCAGCTAGATCTACATCCAAGAACTTGCCACTGCTCGCAAGTTGAGCACTTGCCCAGCTTAAGCCATTATGAGGAAACGTTAGGAAGAGATACCCTTATTGAGATGTGATTTTTAAATTGTTTCATATCTTTGGAATTTCATATAGTGTATAGACACTTTTTAGAGATTCTCCAAAAACTAGCCTAGATCGAATACTTTTTGTCTTAGAAAGATTTTAGAGACATCTAGTGATATTTACCTATTTATCTTTTAGAACTTTCTGTAGGCACTTTAACTTGACTCATATGTGAAGGCACTTTCTTGAAACATTTTAACATATATATAGAGGGACTTGCTAGTAGGTTAATCTATTAGGTGAATACATATAAGTAACACACAGGAACATATAAATAAGTCATAGGTTGATATGATTAGATCATTGATGATAGTACCAGTGTTTTCAATGAATTTTAGTTTGCATATCTGCATTAACTTGGGAATATTTATATGTTTGTCGATCTCTTTTTTCACAATTGTGTCCTATGGTCTTGTATGTGTAAAAAACATATCTATGGAAATACTTGTCTCGCAACACATGTCTTTGAGTTGCTTTAGTAATATTTCAAAGCTCTTGATGAAATAAAAATTTAAACAAGGTTTTGAGTATTGCATTGTGTATACACTTTGATGTCTTATATTCTCTCTTTTGAAAATCTTGATGAAGGCATTGTCAAAGAGGAAGAAATATACACAAATATATCTTGAAAGGGGCAAAAACAAAATTATGCTTCGATTCTTAAATATAGTCGATTTTTTTGTTTTTATTGCAAAGGAACGTCAAATATAGTGGAGACATTCTTGTTATTGAAAAGAGGAGAGTTTTTCTTGTTACTTATGATTTTTGAGCAATTTATGTGTTAGAGATGTTGCCAATGTGTTCATCAATGGGGACTTGTAAGATCATGATCATGATTAATATTTTGTGAAGAATAACTATCTTTGGAAATTATTTATTTAATATAAATTTGCTTCAAAAATTAAATGTGTTTATATTGGCATGAGTGCGTGTAACTAATATGGGTCAGGTTATGATGTCTATGCCTGGAACGATTGGTTTGGCTATATATGTGCAGCTGAATTGAGGTTAAACGTGCTCAATTGCGAGGACTAGACTAGGTTCAGTGATGAACTGGGGTCCAGTACGGTCACGATATCATGTGACTTTTTTGAACTTAAGTCATTAGAGATCAATAACGGTTAACGGTGGAATCGAGACTAGGTTCAGGGAGGAATTGAGATCTAGATGGTCAAGGATGCCTAGTGATAGTGTTGGATACAAGATGACACATGTGGTATATGAACACTATGTGAGAATGTATTAATTTGTAACGTACTAACGTGCTTCACAAGTTATGTGTGCAAGCACTAGACAAACTGCAAAGAAATATGTATGAAAAGTTGACAAAGAAAAATATATTGATTTAATAAAGTTAATCAATCATTAAGTTATGTTCTATTGTTCTTGAGCGGTTGGATCGACGGTATGGGGAAATGTTAATATCGACAAGTTAGTCCGTTAACTTTATGGTTATTTTATTTCCACTAAAATATTTAACTAATTGGTTTTTTCTATCATCCCTCCCCTTAGTAGACTTGGTCTTATATTTGGAGATCAACCCACCATGGCGCATTACCTGTAGAGATAAAAAGGATCAGACGACGGACGTCCCCGGCCGGCGAGCTCTGCTGCGCCATTCATCCACGACGATGGATGGATGCGACTATGGTACCTAACACATTTCCTGCATGCTAGCCTAGCTTAGCTGCTGATAAGTACGTACGTATGTACACACGCTTCGAGCAAATTAAATTATCTGATGAGACCTCGTCGTCGTCGATCTCCTTCTCCTTCTTCCCCGCCACGCGCGACGGATGTGATGCGTCACTAAGCTAACAAGTAGTAACAAGTGTATTGGTTGGTGTGTGTATATATAGAGAGCTGCCCCAAGATTCGATTTTTAGCCAGCAGAGATCGAGACAAGCTCGCTAGCTAGACTCACAGAGAGAGATAGCTAGCGATTGAGAGAGAGATGACGATGAGGCGTTGCAGCAGCGGCGGCGGCGACGGCCATGGCTGGCGGCGGCGGCTGTGGGTGGCGGTGGTCGCGTGCTCGTGGGTCGCAGCGGCTCGAGCTCAGGGCCAGACGAAGCCAGCAGCAGCAACCACTGATCCAGTCGAAGGTATGGGAGTATATACATACGCTAGCTAGCTGCCTAGCTGTTCGATCGGCGGCGGTTCCGCTGGTGCTGGAGATCGATCGACATGTTCGTTCTTGGATCTCTTCCGGCATGCAGCTAGCTCTGATCGGTGGGTCTTCTCGAGAAGAAGACGATCGAGTACTGTTGCATACGTGTTCCTCCTCCTCTTGTTCTTCTTCTTCTTGTTTTTCTTTTATTTATTTTTCTTGAGACTTCAGAGGGACGGACAGAGGCATGACATGACTATACGTGCTTAATTAATCCGTTGGTGCAGTTTGCATGTTGCATCATGCAACAGCTTGGAGACAAACTTTAGGCTTAGGCCACGTTTAGATGGCAAAATGTTCTGGGGAAGTGATCACATCGAACGTTTTACCAGATGTCGGAAAGAGTTTTTGGACACGAATGAAAAAACGAATTTCACAGTTTGGCTGGAAACCGTGAGACGAATTTTTTGAGTCTAATTAAGCCGTCATTAGCATATGTTGGCTACTGTACCACTTATGGCTAATCATGGACTAATTAAGCTCAAAAGATTCGTCTCGAGATTTCTCATATAGCTGTGCAATTAATTTTTCGTTTCATGCTCCATTTAAATATCCAAAAATTCGATGTGATGTTTTTGGAAAAAAATTTGGAAACTAAATAAGGCCTTAGCGATTACTCCATCCCCGCCTTAAAAATAGTCAACCTATTATAGTATACCGTCTCTCTAGGATGTTTGATTTTTTTCATATAATGTTTGATTATTTGTTTTATTCAAAAAATTACAGAAATATCATTTATTTTGTTTGTGACTTACTTTATTATCAAAGAACTTTAAGCATGACTTGTTATTTTTTATATTTACACTAATTTTTTGAATAAGACGAATAGTCAAACGTACATGTTACGTAACAAAATGGATGTATTACTTGGATAGACGGTTATCCTGTTTCGTTGTAACAACCCCTCTTAGAGCAAGCATAATAGTACACTATAAGTTGAGCAATATAATAGTAGACTATAAGTTGACTATAACTTGATACGGAGGAAAGAGAAAGAAGTGGGATTGGCTCTCATGCCAGAGGCAGCTATACACCAACTTCAAAAAAAATTATATTAAATATAAAGGTAACAGAAAGAGATAAGAGATAAAAATTATAGCTAACCTAGCTAATCTATTATATGTGTTGACTATAATATAAGCTTATAGCTAATAAGTTGGCTTTACTATTAAACTTGCTCTTGCTCTTAGATTGATTTTTTTGGGGCGGAATTAGTAGCGGGCAGAGTTAATCCTGACATATTATTAATTATTTCCTTCTTGGTTGTTCCATTTTTCGGGACCAAAGGTCAGAAGAGAAAACACCCATATTTTTGGTATGAACACACAAAAAAAAAAGTCAAGAGCTCCTCCATTAAGGAAATGAACAGGTTGTGTACTGGTCAGTAATTTCAGTGCTAAGCTTCTCTAGTTATGGTTACAAGTTGCTGATGGAGCAAGAAGTTATATTAACTCGGCCATCCAAATCTCTGCTTCGTGTTTCTGTTTCGTTCACGAATGGAGCAGTTTGGTGTGGAGTCCTTGTGGTTGTTGACTCTTAAAATTGTCACTTTTTCTCTCCGTCTCTTGGCCGTTGTTTTTCCCTCTCTCTTCTTTTTCAAGGCCCCGTTCAGTTCTAAAAATTTTTTAGAAGAGAGATTACATCGACACATATAGTCACATATTTAAATATTAAATATAGTCTAATTATAAAATAAATTTTGGATTCCGTTTGAAAACTGCGAGACGAATATTTTGAGTCTAATTAATCTGTTACTAGCATAGGTGGTTACTGTAGTACTTATGGCTAATTATGTATTAATTAGGCTTAAAAGATTCATCTCATGATTTTCCCCGTAACTATGTAATTTGTTTTAATATTCATGTATATTTAATACTTTATTTAGATGTCTAAATATTCGATATGATATTTTTGAAAAAAAATTTTAGGAAGCCTAAGTATCTCTAGTTTGAAAAATACACAGTAGTCTGTCCGCTCTTTTCCCCTCACCACAAGAAAACCTGAAGATTCGTAGTACCACCCTTAGAAAATTCCCAAAGAAAATCAAACGCTTTCCTAAGCACAGCGCATCAAGTTCACGAGAAAAAATAATTTTTATTTTCTTTTCAATCTATTTATTAGACATATTTATAATAAGAGTTTGATATCAGTTTAGTGCAAATTTGTATATTAAGGTAGATGGTATCAAGTTATTAATTTTTTATTTAAAAAATATGATAGCTCCAGATATATTTTAAGAATAGTAAAAAAGTTTTAATAATAATCCATAAAACAATAAATATCGAAATGTAATTTATAGTTCCGTCAGAAAGCACCGGTAACTTACTTTTTAAAGAATAAATTTAGGGGGAGTTTAGTTTGTGAAATGAAAATTTTTGCATGTCATATCAGAAGTTTGATCAGATGTCGGAAGGGGTTTTAGGACACGAATGAAAAAATGAATTTCACGGCTGGCCTATAAACCGCGAGACGAATCTTTTGAGCCTAATTAATCCGCCATTAACACACGTGGATTACTGTAACACTTATGGCTAATTATGTACTAATTAGACTCAAAAGATTCGTCTCCCGATTTCTTACGTAGCTGTACAGTTAGTTTTTCGTTTTATCTATATTTAATACTCTATTTAAATGTCTAAAGATTTGATACGATTTTTTTAGTTGAAAACTTTTGGAACTAAACAGCCCCTTAAGAAATATCTATGTGTGCCGCGTACATGTCAACGCAGCCGCGGCGCTGAGCACCATACTAGGGAGATGGCGCACGAAGCCGCCCAAGACGTGGAACACCACCGGCGGCGACCCCTGCACCGGCACCGCCATCGACGACACCAACATCGACAACGACCCCGTCATCAACCCCGGCATCAAGTGCGATTGCTCCTTCAACAACAGCACCGTCTGCCACATCACCAAGCTGTGCGTATTCCCCTCAACCCCCGTTTCAGCTTCCATGCAGGCAACTTGCTCGACGCATTGCCTCAAAGAGAGAAATATAATTGATGATGATTTGGATTGGGATTTTGCACGGTTCGTTTAGCAAAGCATGTGCTGCTGCTGCAGTATTTTTTTTTTTTTTTGGCTTGCTGTGAACTTGTCATCCGAGGAATTTTACTGATGATGTTTTTATCCAGGAGGGTGTATGCTCTGAATGTTGTGGGTCAGATACCTGCAGAGCTGGAGAAGCTCACCCATCTGGATAACTTGTACGGTGCCTAACATCTCTGCCTAACTGCCTTTATGATGGAACACATCTCTGTTTTAACATTTGATGATCAAACAGAAACTGTCAAATGACGTTTTTCAGTAAATACTAATATTGTGTATCTTATGTTCTTTCAGGAACCTCATGCAAAATTACTTGACAGGCCCCATACCATCATTTATTGGGAAATTTCCCATGAAGTACTTGTAAGAATTAATTCCCAATTATATATTTACCGTTCAGTATCTGCTGGTGCTTTCCCTTAACCATCTTTCTTTCTTATTTTATTTTTAAAAAGGAGCTTAGCAATCAATCCACTATCTGGACCACTTCCAAAGGAACTCGGGAACCTCACAAATCTCATGTCATTGTAAGAGATCCCTTCTTGCATATATCATTGACTTCTGGACTCTTATAATTGTATGGCAAAAAGTATTGCACAATTTCTCAATGAGAAAATTGGAAAAAATAAAACTCATGTCTCATATATTGATTGACCATGTCAGTACAATTCCTCTTTCCAAGTGTGTTTCCTATGCTGAAATACAAACAGTGAAACAATAAAATGAGATGATATTATGGATCATGAGCATTCCAGACAAATAAGTTATTCCTCTCCTTAACTATTTCCTTTTGTTTCAGAGGCATCAGCTTGAACAATTTTACTGGTAAACTTCCTGAAGAGTTGGGAAACTTGACCAAACTTGAGCAATTGTAATCCCCACACCCCTTTCACCAATTGATACTTTTGAAAGAACTACAGTATTAACAATCAAGATCTATATTGTTATACATGCTAGTTACCACAACGTTTCAATAACAGGTATATTGATAGTTCTGGCTTTTCCGGTCCATTCCCTTCGACGTTCTCAAAACTTAAGAACCTGAAGATCCTGTACGTTCAAGAACTGAGCCACAGTTGTTATGTTCATTGTGTTTCCATATGCTCATTGCTATGTATGTATATGGTTGTGCTTGCAGGTGGATATCAGATAATGATTTCACAGGGAAAATACCTGATTTTATTGGGAACTTGACTAACCTGGAGGATCTGTAAGAAACATAGTTATTTGTTATATCCTATGAATGAGATGAATAGAAAGCATGAGAAATAACTTTTCTAAGTGTATTATTTTCATTTGAATTAAGATGATAACGTTTTTCACTTCAGTCCTCAACATAAATGCTATGCTATGAATAAATTTGCATTGCCTTTAATGCATGCAAGTTGTTGAAATTGATAACATATTTTTCTTATGCTCAGGAGTACTTATCATCTTCCTAATTTCTTAAAGTATTAACTTGTAGGAGGTTACAAGGAAATTCTTTTCAAGGACCGATCCCAGCAAGTTTATCCAAGTTAACCAAGTTGACAAGCTTGTAAGTACTCTTTGGCATGATTTGTCCCTTGAAATTTGGGAAGAAACTTGTCTTGATGATGCTAAATACACCTATGCAGACGGATCGGTGATATTGTAAATGGGACCTCTTCGTTGGCCTTTATTAGCAACCTGACATCCTTGAATGTCTTGTATGTGACCTTCACCTTATTTTAAGTTTTAACTATAGATATTAATTTTGTTTATATTGAAAAATTAGTATTTTACTGAGACTGCATATTCTTTGTTTCAGAATATTGAGGAACTGCAGGATATCTGATAATCTTGGGGCAGTAAATTTTACTAAGCTAGCTGGATTAACCTTGCTGTAAGTTTTGTCATCATGGCATAGTGGCAGTTTATGTTGCTATTGGTTATTTTTTCTCGTAGTTTTATGTGAAGTGTTTACTCAAGTGATATTTCTAAATGAATGACACAGGGACTTGAGTTTTAACAATATCACAGGCGAAGTTCCTCAGTCCATCCTTAATCTGAAGAACCTTCAATACTTGTAAGGACTTCTTTCTGGAGACTTTTTCTATTACATAAACACCTCTCAAGCTGACTTCCATGTTTCATCGTCTTGAATGGCAACTCAATTCAGGTTTCTTGGGAACAACAGCCTTACAGGAAGCCTGCCAGATGTGAAGAGCTCCTCACTAAACAATTTGTATGCTAAAATAATTTAAGCATTGCAATGATATATTCATTTCATATGTTGGTAATTCTAGGCCTTTTTCAGAGATTTTTCATACAACGAACTCACGGGAAGCTTTCCATCATGGGCTACCAATAACAATCTACAATTGTGAGTTGAAATTTCTGAATTTTCTGATGAATAATGAAACATACACACTCAATATTGTGTGAAGTTCTTGCCTGACAAGTTATATGTTTTGTGTACAAGGAATTTGGTGGCAAACAAATTTAATATTCGTAGCAACAACAATAGGTACCTATGATATTTCATTTGCATGTGTTTATTTCTGACAAAAACTTTCTCACTATATTTTAATTATTTTTTCCATTATATACAGTATCCTACCTTCAGGACTAAACTGCCTCCAGCAAGACACTCCTTGTTTACTCGGTTCTCCAGAATGTATATTTTTTCACTCTTCATCATTTTTTGCAGTTAAGAAGGATCTCAGAATTTTCAACAACGGTTATAATTTTGTTCTTCTCAACTGCATGCAGACTATTCCTTTGCAGTAGACTGCGGAAGTAATAAATCCGTGAGAGCCTCAGATAATACTGTGTATGAAGTAGATGCTACAAATCTTGGAGGTGCATCATACTATGTTACAGGGCAAACACGATGGGGTATCAGCAATGTAGGAAAATTCAATGAGGCCCCAAATGGAAGTTACCTTATGTATAGCTCTCAGCAGTTTCAAAATCCATTGGATTCAGAATTGTTCCAAACTGCCAGGATGTCACCATCATCGCTGAGATACTATGGACTTGGGCTTGAGAATGGAAATTACACTGTTCTTCTTGAATTTGCAGAGTTTGCTTATCCAGACACACAGACTTGGCAAAGCATTGGAAGGAGAGTTTTTGACATATATGTTCAGGTGCATATTGAGCGCATAGTACAGTATTTTTTTACCTGTTTTAAAGAAAATTTTATGATCCTTGGGAAAGTACCTCAAGGTATCAAATTTTTAGTATAAATATTTGGTACCTCTAGTTATCTAATATCTAGAGGTACCAAAATTTTACAGCAAAAAATGTGGTATGTTTTCAAGGATAGTAAAATTATTTATCTTTTACCATTTATTAGCATATCCATTTGTGCAACTTGACATTTGATAGGGTGATTTGAAAGAAAGGAACTTTGATGTAAGGAAAATAGCTGGTGGAAAATCTTTTACTGCAATTAACAAAAGATACAATGCAACTGTATCGAAAAACTTCCTTGAGATACATTTGTTCTGGGCTGGCAAGGGTACTTGTTGCATTCCTACTCAAGGTTACTATGGACCGATGATCTCTGCATTAAGTATCACTCCAAGTAAGCAAACAATTAATTAAGTTGAAGAAACTATTTTAGTTTATTTTGATTGCTAAAACCCATTTTCCAGATTTTACTCCTACCGTGAGAAATGGAGTTCCAAAAAGGAAAAGTAAAGCGGGTGCAATTACTGGCATTGTGATTGGTGCATCAGTTTTAGTATCAGCAGCGCTACTTGGAATATTTCTGATGATAAAGAAGAGAAGAAAAGTGGCAAGGCAGCAAGAAGGTATCATTTAAGTGCAGCTATTTAGGGCATCCAATTTTTTAAATGATTTATTCTTTTCTATGTGTCCTTAAAAAATACAGAATTATACAACCTGGTTGGAAGGCCAAATATCTTCACAAGCGCAGAATTGAAATTAGCTACTGACAATTTCAGTTCTCAAAATGTGATTGGAGAAGGTGGATATGGGCCAGTATACAAGGTTAGAGGTTCTCAACTTTGTCTATGATAATTCGCATCATTGTGTACTAAGGCCGCGTTCGGCATGGGGCATAAGTTAACTTATGCCTTGGCACGGAAAACGTAGCAATAGATTAGTACATGATTAATTAATTATTAATTATAAAAAAATATAAAATAGATTAATATGATTTTTAAAAACAACTTTCCATAGAAAATTTTTGCAAAAAATACACCGTTTAGTAGTTCGGGAAGCATGCACGCGGAAAACGAGGGGGCTTAGTTAACTAACTGGTGGTGGCGAACGCAGCCTAAGTGCACTTGTCTTGCAACTTAATTAACTGTTGTACAATCAATATATGTATGTAACTCGGGGATCTTTCTATGATAGGGTAAGCTAACTGATGGAAGAATTATAGCTGTCAAACAACTTTCTCAATCATCTCATCAGGGGAAAAATGAGTTTGTGACAGAAGTTGCAACAATTTCAGCAGTGCAACATAGAAACCTTGTGAAATTGTATGGCTGCTGCATTGACAGTAGCACACCCTTGTTGGTTTATGAGTACCTCAAAAATGGAAGCCTAGACCGAGCACTCTTTGGTAAGTTCAGTTCTGCTCATCACCAACCCCTTGTTATGTTGTCGATCAAGGAGCTTCTTGCTTCATGCACTGTCAAAATTTTCTTCTCTGTATTATATCATGATATCAATTCTGAAGGACTTATTTCTCCATGTTCAGGACACAGTACCTTGAACCTAGATTGGCCAACACGCTTTGAGATCATTTTAGGTGTCGCTAGAGGCTTGACTTATCTTCATGAAGAGTCTAGCGTTCGGATTGTGCATAGAGATATCAAAGCCAGCAATGTCTTACTTGACATTGATCTCATGCCCAAAATCTCTGATTTTGGACTTGCCAAGCTCTACGATGAGAAGAAGACCCATATTAGCACGAAAATCGCTGGCACATTGTATGAACATTTCACCCTTTCTCTTCTTATGAGTTTACTTTTTAAGATGAAGCTAATCTTAGCTTATTTGACCTTTTGAAGTGGCTATTTGGCACCTGAGTATGCAATGAGAGGTCGTTTGACTGAAAAGGCTGATGTTTTCGCATTTGGAGTAGTTGCTCTAGAGATAGTTGCTGGCAGATCAAACACTGACAATTCCCTCGACAATGAAAAGATCTATCTCTTTGAATGGGTAAGTTGATAAATTGTCTTTTCATCCAAAAAAATATATCTGATTCTAGACGTCGTCATATAAATATTGTCTGTGTGTTAACTTATAGACTTGGGGGCTGTATGAAAGAGAGGAAGCAATCAGAATTTTAGACCCAAAACTCGATGAGTTTGACAGTGAGCAAGCCTTGAGAGTGATAAATGTCGCACTCTTGTGCACTCAAGGGTCACCGCACCAACGGCCACCAATGTCTAGGGTCATGGCAATTCTTACCGGAGATATTGAGATGACCGAGGTGGTGACAAAACCAAGCTACATCACCGAGTGGCAACTCAGAGGAGGGAACACTAGCTATATAAGCAGCACCTACAACTCTAGATCTACCACCAATGAATTTAGAGAGCAGCGGGAGAGCAGCCCTCTCACCCCGTCTCCAACTATAACCGGAGTCACATATGACGGAAGGTGAATGAAATTTGTTGCAAACCGTTTCTAGTCTTAGCTTGAAGTGACAATTTTGGACATTGTTGTATGTTCATGCAAGTTACGACAAACATACAGCATTATATTTTCCTGAATATTTCCAATGCCCATAAAGCAGCAGTCCATGTAATTTGTATATGTCAGTTGCATGCATGCCAATGTTGATTTATTGAATAAGTGTATTTACATGTATGTTTTAAAAGCATTTGGCGCCATTTTTAAAAAAGAATACTGACAAATTTGTTGGCTAGAGGACTCTTCCATAAACACGAATGCTTGCTACAACATAAATGGAAATGAATGGCAAATGAATCAAGTGTACAGTTACAAGAGGCTGTATTGACCTCACTCCAATGATGGCAATGGCTTTCTTCCAGTAAATATCTTCATTCTATATATGGCAAGAGAGGGGCCATTTCCTCTCAAGGATCAACATGTAGAGTGAAAAATCCTGATTTAGGGCTAAAATATTACAAACATTACAATGCACGGGCATGTTACTAGCTAGTATGGGATAGAAGTTACATGTTTCAAAGTAATTGGACATGTGGCAACTTTATAATCTACATAGTTACCATGTGATGCAAATTAACCCTAACAGATGGCATAATTAAATTTTACTATAAGCTATAGTGTTACAGGACCCCTTTGTTTTCTGCTCACTTGTGATATTGGATTTGTCGGACAATATTTGACGATGAACACGACGTGCAAGAAAACAATAAATATTTGTAACCAGAGTGAGTTGAGTTGTTATGCATGATGGATGGTTAGTAAACTTCAGAACAACAAAGATTGAACTTGCTCACTAAAAAAAATAAAGACTGAATTTAATCTAATGCAGCATCCAGTGTTGCGGCATTTGTGATCAAAATCTTGGGAAACTTTGAGGAAAAAAAATGGCCAATCAAGTAGAGTGGGAGGCTAGATTACTATATAAAAATGAATTTTGAAAGCTATGTGTGTCATTGACAAGTGTGTTGGAGATCGACAAACCCCGAGTAGATTTCCTTTCTTTTTCACATGATCGACTTTGCGGTGCATTAGCTCATCACAAGTTATGTCTTGGTACCATGTATTATTGTAGGGTTGCATCAGATTTGTCTATCGCTCCACAACTCCGTCGACACTGCTGACAGCGCAGGTACTGCGTGACGTTGTGATCCCCACACATTTTCCTGTCGAATGGAAGGAGGAGGAAACCGAAAAGCTGCAGTGGCTTCCTCGCAGCTCCAATACTGTGTTCTTCTGAAAAAAAAAACACATTTGCCGTATTCGCTACAGTACTCTCACAGCGTTTCATCTCCAGAGAATAAACTAGTCGTGTGATTCAGGTCAAGTGTGTGTCCTGTTGATCGATGAACAAACCCAGGACTTGTCATCCCTAGGCAAATCAATCAAACACGCACAGTTAGCCAAGACACATCCGTCCTTCAGTTACTCCCTTTGTTTTTTTTATTTTACGTCCCAACAAATGATTTGTCACTGTCTCTAAATCACCGAATGAATTCGTTTTTTTATTTGTTTTTTTATCTAAATTTGAGCATTTATATTTTTAAATCATTTATCAAATATGTAAAATTATAAATCATACTTAAAGTTTCTGTGATAATAAATTAAATTATAATAAAATAATTAATGACTATATTTTTTTAGAATAAGACAAATGGTTAAATGCAGACATAAAAATCAACAGCGCGCGTCAAATAAAAAGAACGGATAGAGTATTTACCACTCCCGTTACACGGCCAAACATAGCCGTACGCCATGTAACATCGCTAGCTTGTTAATTAATTTTGCCAGCACGACACACATGATGCATGCATCTTCAGGTCAAGTCTTCCCGATCGGACTCTCAACTTGCTCAAGACCTCAAGTCGTCGGCGCTGTCATCGTCGTCTTCCCAGCAAGTGTGCAGTGCCATGTCCCCATGATGCTTACATCGTACTCCCCCTCCTTTTATTAAAAAAAATTAATAACATTGGCTTTTGAATTTATGTTTAATCATTTATTTTATTTCAATTTTTTTTGTAAAAATTAAATATGCAAAATCATAATATGCTTAAAGAGTCTTTAGCAATAAATTAAATCATACCAAAATAAATAAAACTAATAACCAAACGTAAATCCAAAAGTCAATGACATCAAATAAGAAAAGTAAAGGGAATAGTTTCTCTATTTTAAAATATAATATGTATTTTATTTGGTCGGGATAAGTCTTTACAATATATTTTTTATGATAAAATTGATATTATTAGACTCATATTTAGAAAAAAAACCTTTTATTTCAACTGACAGTCATTGGAGCTGCAGGGTATATAGCTTCATATGGCCAACTTGCGTGTGTCTCCCCAATTGAGATCATATGCAGTGGTTACAGGCACTTCAACTTAAGCAGCCCTATAGAACACTCTTGGACTGAAAAGTGATGGCTTAGCTTGTTCAATGTACTGCTCACTAAGGCTATGTGCCTAACACAGCGACAAGGCTGCTGGCCACGGCTTGTCGGAGCTGACGTAGCAGTGACTCCGTGAAGCTCTACGAAGCTCTAGTATCTCAATCACATCTTTGTGTTAATAGCCATGTAAAACTTTTTTCTTGAGCCCATCTAAGACCACACTAGATTAGAAGCTTATATGTTCTCCTATAACTTACATAGGCTGAGACCATTAGTTGAGATTCATTGGGTTAGATTGCCCTAAATTGGCACCGCAGCAACATTCAACCTATAGCAAACAACCATAACGATTCCTATTTAGAACACATCTAGCATCGATTTTATCCATCGAATGTCTCGATCCAACGGTGGATAAATTAAGTATCCAACTACTTAAGTTGCAAGCCTAATTATAACTGCAGTAGAGGATCCTTATCAGAGCATGTTCAATACTATAGCCAACTAGCTACTAGCTCCAATTCATCTATAGTCAATTCATACAATAGCTATCTACAAAACATGTACTATCATATCCCACATATCATACACACATTATATCTTAGAGTCCGTGCTGCAGCTGGCTGCTCATTACTCTTTCTCTTCTCTCTTATCTAGCTCTTTAAAATATATTTATAACTGACTTATAGTTTGCAATTATACCTGCTCTCAGTGTCACCCATGGGTACGTCCGTACGCGAATATATGCTGGATCGCTGGGGAGCTATTGGTTGCATCTGCTTTAGCAACTGGCCGGCTACTTGCTAGTATTAGTTAATTATTTCAGTTACCAACACACATGGTGTAGTGGAGTGATGCATATGCTGCCAACTCACTAACATGGAGAGGGTAATTAATGAAAACATTAATTGTATATTGACAACTGATCCATCCAGTAACCTAGCTAGCTTAAATTGGGGGGAAGAACAACATGGTCAAGATCGAAGATGACGGTCGCATGCATCGCCTATCATGGACCATCAAGCTTAGTGTGTTATACTTTTATCCTTAAGACATTCCTAACTCATAACACTAGATGTAGTTTAAATAAACTCCATATCGTCAAGATACTAGTACTAGAAACTACTCTTCTAATGCAAACACCACTATTTAATACTTCAATTTAATGCTATTTATCTCATATGATATCTTGAATATTGTGTAGAAACCATGTCTCATACAAGACATGATTTTATTCTCTTTCCTCATTTATTTACTTGACACATCATGTTTCATCCTAGATGCAACTTATTTAATATTATGGCCACCATCCTAGTCATTGGATTGGGAATGCCCTAAGCCAAAACTTTTCTAACTTTAATTAAATTCCTAAAAATTATACTAGCGCGCATTTTACATCAAATTAATTAAGTTGATTAAAATACACCATAAAATATGTCTTAATAGTGAGTATATATTCAGCATGAAGATATTAATTAGTTATTTTTTATAAACTTAATTGGTCCAAGTTAAAACTAACGAACTTATTTGAGTGTCTACAACATCTTAGAATATGAAACTACTTCGTTTCATATATACCGAGATAGGAAATAGTGATTACGTACGTGAGCCCTAAAAACCGTCCTGCTCTTACCGTCAATTTAATTAACGATGATATATTGATTTTTGAGGGCTTTTGGCCATATAGCCACGAGGTGAGGATGGTGGTAATAATGGTATGATTATCGATCCTTTTCTAGTGCATATGTCCAATGCATATACGCACTCACACACTACGCCTAAACAATACACCCACATGGTTGTTCTCTAGGACACATGTCCAGTCCAAAATCACATTTTGTTTGTCGGTGAAAAGGTGAAACGGCATATTTACAAATAGAAAAAATTATTTATAAATAAAATTTTTATATATTTTTTCTTATTGATCTAAAGCAAAGGCTGGAAAATAAATAAGGATGAAAAAGCCTCAAAATCAACTCCAAATTTAAGATCAAATTTCGGTTTATAAGTATAAACAAAAGCAAAAATATGAAATGTTAGAAAAATACTAGTACTCGTGAAAGGAGTTAAATATGAGAATATAGATGTTTCACTATAAGGAGCCTAAGCTACGCCATGCTTAGTTCATGGTGTTGTTTTCTCGCACTCGAGGACGATTGTTACATGTATTTTATGGATTTACGCTATCAAAGTTGTACGTTCAAAAAATCAGGTGTAAAATTACGATACTCAAACATTGCAAATGCTCGTGCTTGCTATAACACTCAAGTCCACTGTTGCTATGCTAATACGGCTAATCGGCTATGTTGTGTTAGGGCATCCACAATGTTAGAAATTTAGGGGATTTAAGCTCTAAAAGTCAGTCTTATGCATTATGGGCAAAAATATAGTCGATCTCGAGCTATGACCAGGCCATAAGCTCGCAGCCTACACTTAAAGACTTATAAAACCAAATATGTCTCTTGCGTGTGTAAGACTATATTTGTAAGAGAGGTGGGATGGTTAGAGTTAACGAGATGGACAATAAAATATTCAGTCATGAGGAAAGAGAAGGATAAATTTTTCAGTATAGTTTAAAGGTCGTGTCCCTCAAGGCTGGTTCCACATGGGTCCCACCTAAAGACCACATCAACCATCCCTCGGACTACATTGTATCTTAAAGATTAGCTTAGCTCGATGGTGCATCCACAGTTTTAATCAAGATGGGAGAGATACGTCTTTGTAAGATGGGGGGACAAATAGAGGAAGTTGGTATGGAAAATTGAAAATAAATGCTACGTGTAACAATTTGGGATAGCAAGACCCCTGTGTAGGATGAATTGCCCTTTGAGTTCATTTTAATGTTAACCCGATCAATTAATATCATCAGTACTAGTACAGTTTTAGCAATCTTGTATGGACGTAGATCGGATCAAACAGTGAACTGATTAATAACAGTAGTTTAACTGCTAGTTGCAGTACTAAATGCAACTACATAGTTAGTACGGTGGTAACAGTGCCCGTAGGTGCAGGTAGAGAGTCGTGGCAATTTGACAGTTAGGCAAGTCGCAATGCATGTTTTATAGGGGTGTCATGCACTTAAATAGGGTGTCACATCAGCAAAATTGTTGACTTGGCAGGGTCATCAAATAAGATAGTTTCATGAGATGAGAGAGTAGTTTCATCTCCATGAAACTTATCTGGCTCGGTTACCTAGTTTACAGTCTTGGCAACTATGTCATAAAACTATGCATTGAGACCGGCCTAAAAAGGTTTCATTTCTTCCAAAGCAGCCCCGCATAATTCGCGAAAAGAAAATTTTTGAGTGTTATATCGGATATTTGATCGGATGTTGGAAGAGGTTTTGTACATGAATAAAAAATATTTATAGCTCGCCTAGAAACCGTGAAACGAATCTTTTGAGCCTAATTAATCCGTTATTAGCACATGTGGGTTACTGTAGCACTTATAGCTAATCATGAATTAGTTAGGCTTGAAAGATTCGTTTCTCGATTTCTCCCCTAACTGTGCAATTAGTTTCTTATTTTATCTATGTTTAATGGTCTGTCTATGTGTTCAAAGATTCAATGTTATATTTTTTGGGGAAAAAAAAGAACTAAACAAGTATATAGGATCTTTTTTGAGATAGTTGAGATTGGGAGATTAAAACATTATCTTATTTTTTATATCTATATCTGAGGGTGTGAACAAATAGTTTAACTACTCAAGGTTAGAATTAATTTTGCTATAAAAATACCGGACAAGAAGCTTTATATAGAACATTTTTGAACAGAATGTAAAATTTAAGAGCTTATGAAACGTGTCCCTGGAAAATCCAAAATCCACAACTGGAAATGAGCGGGACTTTAGTACACTACTCTTTTCACAAACTTATTGGTTTTGACATCATAATATAATTAATAGCGAGTGCTTATTCATATATATTTCCAGCATGTAGCACCACCATATATATTTTCTATCGAGTCTTTGGATCTCATAGGAGCGAAGGTGACGTTGCCCCCTTTTTGTGATTGTTTTTCCAGGAAAATGACGTCACTTGCGTACGTGATGACGAACGTGCTATGACTTATGACTGCATTGCAGAGGCATGAATTACTGCTCTCTTCGTACCAATCTTTCGGTTTTTTATCCATTTTTTAATCATCCGTCTTATTTAAAAAAAATAATTTCTTTAAAAAATTAGTCACGTAAAGTATACTACTCATGATTTATCATCTAATAAAAACAAAAATATTAATCGTAATTTTTTTAATAAGACGAAGAGTCAAACATTATAGATAAAAAATGAAAGATTAATTTGTTTTGGGACGGACGGAGTATATATTTTCAGGCTAGAGATTCATATATTGCGCATGTTTAATGTTAAGGCTACCTTGTTTTTTTTATTTCTACTGAAAATAAAACAATTCATTATCGTGTTCCAAACGAATGGTTATGGATTTATCGTTTTATTCTTTGGAGGAAAAAATTAATGCACATATGTGGATCGGATATTCCATCCGTTGTGAAATATAAGGTGCAACAAACCCAAAGGGTTTGAAAGAGTTATAAAACCATTCTCACGTAGATTGTCTTTGTATACCTACATTGTCTTTTATTTTTCCTTCACCATAAGAACACAACCCTCTAAGGTGACATCGTTGCAGTTGGATATTTACGTTTGCTCTATGAAAAATAATTCCTATTTTCTAAAAAAATTAAGCTGCATTGTACAAACATGCAATCTATATATTTAGAGCAATTTTACCATTCTTGAGTAGATACTAGGAATATCATTGTTTTTTATATAAAATTTGGTATCTCTTGGTACCTTAAGTACTAGAAGATATCAAATTTTACATATAGAAAACAGTAATACCTCCTAAGGATCGATGGGAAAAAAGCTCATATATTTAAGGAGCTGCACCATGTTGTTCCGGCACGGCGGCACGAGAGAGAGATGGGAGGTGTGTGTGGGCAGGTCGGGTGGGTGTTGTTGCTCTTCGTGTGCTCATGTTCATGGCGGATCGCAGCTGCCCAAGCTCAGCAACCACCAACCACTGATCCAACCGAAGGTACGCACGTAATGCTCCCGTGATTAATACTGTATTACATCAAGTTCTTTGCCGCCTAAGTTTGTAAGCCAAAACATGAAGAAGATTTTAGAATTATTTTATCGTAGTTTATTTTTTTATCCTTTACTTTTAGATAATTACGAACACATATATAATTTTTTTACTAATAAGTTATTTTTTGCTTTTAAACATTTCGTTTTGCTTAATTGCTCGAAATTCGCAGCAAAAGTTTAATGCGGAGTTTAATTTTACTAAAACTACCATCGATCGATCGTGGTGAATATATGCATATGCAGTGGCAGCGCCTGAAGGCGATCCTGGGGAGGTGGGGAAGGACGACGTCGCCGCTGTGGAACATGACCGACGAGCCCTGCCGCGGCGTCGCCGTCGACGACAGCACCGCCCTCGACGGCAACCCCCAGAACAACCCCGGCATCAAGTGCGACTGCTCCTACAGCAGCGGCACCGTCTGCCATGTCACCCAGCTGTGAGTAGTGCTCCAACGCCGGCGAGCTGCTCGACGCAACGCCTCCATGAGTGAGGCCATCGCCTCATCTGGATTGTTACTGCGGAAAACATGCAGCTTTGCAAGACCATTTTATGCATCTTAATTAATAATAATGCATATGCATAGTTTTCACTTAGGACTAGCTTCGTTTATAACCCCCCCATGAAATCCTTTGTGCCTTTCCAAATTTCACTGTGAACTTGTAAGACAATCTTTTTCTTGCTCCCTCGAACTCGCGACGTACATGTAAAATAAGTTCTACGGTATTTGATAAAGTATCCAAAGATATTAAATTTTTAGTGTAAAACTTTGACACCTCAAAATTATCCAAAAATATCATATTTTACACTAGAAAACGGGGTAGTTGAACATACCTTCCTATGATCCTTAAAAAAGCTCAATTGCTACACGTACTTGTTTCCGCCTCTCTTCTTTGCAGGTTATCTAGCTCTAAGGTCACCCCTTTTAAGCTTTCACATCACATCTGCCAGTGCCATCTACCTTGAACACAAACAGAGTTTCAGTTGCCAGAGACACGCTGTTGTTTGCTGGCTGTTGTCTTTATTTTTTCGCTTTTACTTATGCTTATAAGCCACAATCTAAATTTTTAATCTTGGTTTTGGAGTTTTCTAATCGTATTTTATTTTTCAATCTTTGCTTTTATATTGCTAAGAACACATATAAAGTTTTATTCATAGTTATTTTTTCTCTTGTAAATATATTGTTTGACTTTTTCTCCTGAAAAAACCAAATAATGACTGCTTGTGTATGTGCGTGTGGCCCAAAAGTATAGTTATTGGGGATGATTGTTTGACTTATTCAAGGAAAAAGACAAACACTATATTTACAAATAAAAAATAATTTGTGATAAAAATTTTATATATGTGTTCTTAGCTATCTAAAAGCTAAGACTAAAAAATAAACAAATATAAAAAACCCTAAAATCTACTCTAAGTTTAAATTTTAGCTTATAAGTATAAGTATAAAAAAAAGACGATGCTGATATTCGAAGTAAATAAACAGCAAGAATTTCCACCAATTTGCTACACCATTGCTTAATTATTTCAATGTGAAGAATCTTCTTCTATTTTTTTATTCAGGAAGGTATACGCGTTGAACGTTGTCGGTCAGATACCATCAGAATTGCAGAACCTCACCTACCTAACTAACTTGTATGGTCCCTAACTCTTATCATTTCTGCCTCGATGAACAGCTGCTAGGCTGTAGATTTATTATTTTTCAGCAAATGCAAATGCAAATACAAACCCTTGTTTGAAATTCTTTGCTGCTAATTGGCTTGATGTTTCTGCTGCTGTTTCAGGGACCTGGATCAAAATTACTTGTCAGGTCCCATACCATCATTCATTGGGAAATTGACTGCCTTGAAAGAATTGTAGGAGTTACACTTTATGTTCTATATTCTTGCATTGTTCATCAGTCTTTCGGAATCATCCTTTATCCTTTTGTGTACAAAAAAAGGCATGTGGGATTCAATCCACTCTCAGGACCAATTCCGAAGGAACTTGGGAATCTCACGAACCTCGAGTTGCTGTAAGAGATCTCTTCTGCATAGCTGCTCAATTTTCGACTATAGATTAAGAGGAAGATGCCAGGAGGTACCAAAATTTTAGTGTGGGAGATATCAAATTTTACACTAAAATTTTGGTATCTCCCTACTCAATGACTGTAAAATTGCTCATAGATTAATGATTGTCCAGAGTATTTAATCATATTGAAAAAAATCCAAATGTATAACTCCTTAGAAAGTTTTACCTCACTAGCATATTGCTCGTGCGTTGCAACGGTATATTATTTTAGAAATATCATTAACATATTAGTAACATTATCTTTTAGCAGGTATCATCTTTTAACTGTTACATATATTTGTTATTGATATGTGAACCTATTAGTCTCATTATCTTTTTTTTTCTCGTAAAAAGTAGAGTTGGTGTGAGTGGTTGACATGTGAGATCTATAATTATTTTATTTTAAAAATAAAGTATAGATTAAAAAATAGGGAGTTGGTGGTGGCGGTGGTGGTGACAGATCCACTGCCACCAACCACCACCATTTGGAAAGTTTATGGGAGTATAGATATGTATATATTAAACACCCCCGCGCAATCTTACTTTTCAAATGGTGTTTTATATGTTCGAGGGAAACCTAAAATGAAAACATTCTAGATCAAAAGGGTGTGTTTGAGGTGTGGAAACGGGTTTTTAACCCCTTTTTGTATATCTCCCTCTTAATAGAATGATATGCAGCTCTCCTGCATATTCGAGAAAAAAAAACAATTTATATCATTCCTGGAATATTTGTTTTGTTTCAGAGGCATTAGTTTGACCAATTTGACTGGTGGACTTCCTGAAGAATTGGGCAACTTGGCCAAACTTCGACGATTGTAAGTTTGTAATTCCCCCTCTTTCTAACTTGGCACATGCTACCTTTATAAGAACAAAAATTTTGACCGGCATTTACCTATTGTTGAACATGCATAATTGTTGCATTGCTTCAACAACAGGTTCACTGATAGTGCTGGCTTGAGTGGCCCATTCCCCTCTACATTCTCAAAGCTTAAGAACCTGGTACTCCTGTAAGTTCAAGAACTGAGCAACAGTTGTTATATATGTTCATTTTGTTTTCTTATGTTCAGTGCTAAACATGTTGTGCTTGTAGGAGGGCATCAGATAATAATTTTACAGGAAAAATACCTGATTTTATTGGGAGCTTGACTAATTTGGAAGATCTGTAAGATTAATTTTTAACTTTTTAACACATCATTGATTGTATCCTATCACACATCTGCAAGACATTACATTGCTTCTCACATTATCTTGATCTGTAGAGCTTATGTTTTCTTATATTCAAATTGACTTGGCATCTCCCTTCTTATTTATTAAAGTATGAATTCACAGGGCTTTCCAGGGAAACTCTTTTGAAGGACCAATCCCAGCAAGTTTGTCTAATCTAACCAAATTGAACACCTTGTAAGTACTTTAATTGTTGTTTGGCGACTTGATCCTCTCTTGCCATGATATCTGATGTGCTAAATACAAATGAGCAGAAAGATCGGTGATATTATAAATGGGAGCAGTTCGTTGGCCTTTTTCAGTAATCTTAATCTTTCATCGTTGGATACCGTGTATGTGATGCTTTACAAGTTCTTACTATATAGTTTGCAGTCCTATATACATTGACAAAGTTATAAGTTGCTAATTTCAACTATCCTTGTACAGAATATTGAGGAACTGCAGAATATCTGATAACCTTGGAGCAGTAGACTTTACTAAGCTTACTGGACTGAAGTTCATGTATGTTTTTTTATAAGTATTGGCCACAGTATAGTGTATGGAATTGTTGGCCATTTTTCTGGAATTTCATATGAAATGTCTGTTCAAGTAATAATGCTGTCCTGTGGCACAGGGACTTGAGTTTTAACAACATCTCAGGCCATGTTCCTCAATCAATTCTGAATCTGCAAAATCTTCGATACCTGTAAGGGATTATTTTGGAGATTATTGCCATTTACACACACATTTTATGCTAATATTTATGTATCATAATCCTGTACTGTACTCAATTCAGGCTTCTTGGGAACAATAGCCTAACAGGAGGACTACCAGATGGGGGGATAAGCTCTTCACTAACAAACATGTGTGGAAACAATTAATCAATTTTGTAGTAGAGTTAAATTGAAATGATGCATTAATTTCACATTTAGTGATTCTAAATTATTTACAGAGACTTTTCATACAACCAACTCACTGGAAGCTTTCCATCTTGGGCTACCAAGGACAACTTGCATTTGTAAGTACAAAGTTCTCAAATTTTTGTTGCTAAGGTGCAGAAAATCTGTTATATTCAACATTTTATTTTGCTCAAGGAATTTGGTGGCAAACAACTTTGTTATTGGGGACAACAACAACAGGTACTTAAGGCATTTAGTTATACTTCCATAAGAGTTTAATCTGAATAAAAAAATCCACACATTTAATTTTCAACTCAATTATGTCTACAGTATTCTACCTCCAGGCTTAGACTGCCTCCAGCAAGACACTCCATGTTCACGTGGTTCTCCAAAATGTAATTGTCTCACTCTTCCTCAACCATAGTAGCTGATAGGATCTTGAAAATTTAATCACATTCATAATTTTGCATATCTTTATTGCAGATTATTCCTTCGCAGTAGATTGTGGTAGTAACAGATCAATCAGGGGCTTAGACAATACTATGTATGAACTGGATGCTACAAACCTTGGGGATTCATCATATTATGTAACCAATCCAACAAGATGGGGTGTTAGCAATGCAGGAAAATGGTACCAGTCCCCAAATGATAGCAAGATTATACATAGCAGTGAGAAGATTCAGAATGCTGTGGATTCAGAACTGTTCCTAACTGCAAGGATGTCACCATCATCTCTGAGATACTATGGTCTTGGACTTGAGAATGGAAATTACACTGTTCTACTTAAATTTGCAGAGTTAGGTTATCCAGACACGCCGACTTGGCAAAGCTTAGGGAGGAGAGTTTTTGACATATATATCCAGGTACAAATTTGAGTGCATTACAAAGTAATTTGTTTAGTTCTTTATTTGAATTTATTATTGACATTTCTACAGGGTGACCTAAAAGAAAAGGACTTCGATATAAGGAAGACAGCCGGTGGAAAATCTTTCATTGCTGTTTACAAGAATTACACGACAACTGTGTCAAAAAACTTCCTTGAAATCCATCTATTCTGGGCTGGAAAGGGCACCTGTTGCATTCCTATTCAGGGCTACTATGGGCCATTGATATCAGCATTAAGCATCAGTCCAAGTAAGCATAATCATTAAGTTAGCATAAAATAGGATTATGTTGGCTTCTAATAAATGAAATCCCCTTTCAGATTTTACCCCTACTGTGCGAAATGGTGTACCCAAAAGGAAAAGCAAAGCAGGTGCAATTGTTGGGATAGTGGTTGGTGCCTCAGTTTTAGTATTAGCAGTCTTATTTGGAATATTTATGTTCAGAAAGAAGAGAAGGACACAGGCACAACAACAAGAAGGTAATTATTTTTAATAATACACCAGATATTTTTGTTCAAATGATTTACTCTTTCTGGTCTGTGCTGAAAAAAATTACAGAATTGTACAACCTAGTTGGACGGCCTGATGTCTTCAGTAATGCTGAACTAAAGTTGGCTACAGACAATTTCAGTTCTCAAAACATTCTTGGGGAAGGTGGATATGGTCCAGTTTATAAGGTTGTTTATTTTCACTAATATAATTCTATTACGAAATTGCAATGGAATAATTATCTAATTTATTGCAAAGTGCAACTTTATACCAAAATTCTTATAGCCTACATTCAAAATATACATACATATAACTTTAGAAATGTTCTTCCTGAATTTCTTTGGCAGGGTAAACTACCTGATGGAAGAGTTATAGCTGTAAAACAACTTTCACAATCATCCCACCAGGGGAAAAACCAGTTTGTGACAGAGGTTGCAACAATTTCTTCTGTGCAACACCGGAACCTTGTGAGATTGCATGGTTGCTGCATTGACAGTAACACACCTTTGTTAGTTTATGAGTATCTTGAAAATGGAAGCCTGGATCAAGCACTCTTCAGTGAGTTCAAATTTTCTCATTACCAACACTGCAAAATTTCATTTCATTCATGAAATCTTTAGGAAAATTCTTCTCTACATTTTGTTGTCGTAAAATCCTCAAGGCCTTTAAATTTTTTATGCGTGTGTAGGAGACAATAGATTAAACCTAAACTGGGGAACACGCTTTGAGATCATTCTAGGAATTGCAAGAGGCCTAACTTATCTTCACGAGGAGTCGAGTGTGCGCATTGTGCATAGGGACATCAAAGCTAGCAATGTTCTTCTTGACACTGACCTCACCCCAAAGATCTCTGACTTCGGACTCGCCAAGCTCTACGACGAGAAAAAGACTCATGTCAGCACAAGAATTGCAGGCACATTGTAAGAACATTTCTACATTTATTTGATAGCTTTGTACCTTCAGCAATAGAGCTAATTTAACTTGCCTCACATTTGTCAAGTGGCTATCTGGCTCCTGAGTACGCAATGAGAGGCCATCTGACTGAAAAGGTTGATGTTTTCGCATTCGGGGTGGTCGCACTAGAGATTGTCGCAGGTCGATCAAACACAAACAATTCCCTAGAGGAAAGCAAGATCTATCTCTTTGAGTGGGTAAGCTAATTATCGATCTTCCTATCAAAGAGAGCTAATAATCTTGCTCTAAAATTAGGATATAAATGAGCTAATTAAATATTAGGAATGTATTTGGTAACCTGGAGATACATTTTCTAGCTCAATTCCTAAAATTCAGTTTTAGAGATTAATTTTAGACATCTCTTAGATATGCTCTGTTCACTCATCCATATAATCTTCTAATTACTGAAATGTGACTATCCTAATTTAATTTACAGTCTTGGGCCCTGTACGAGAAGCAGCAAGCACTAGGAATCGTTGACCCAAGACTCGAGGATCAGTTCGTCAGGGATGAAGTGCTCAGGGTCATCCATGTCGCGCTCCTCTGCACGCAGGGCTCGCCGCACCAGCGGCCGCCGATGTCGAAGGTCGTGGCGATGCTCGCCGGAGACGTGGAGGCGGCAGATCAGGCGGCGATCACGAAGCCGACCTACATCACGGAGTGGCAGTACAGGGGCGGGAACAGCAGCTACGTTACCAGCAGCTACTCGGGATCTACTACCCCTGAGCTGATGACCGTCGATCAAAAGCATGCAGAAAGAGATTGAGAGCTCTCACTCCGCCGGTCGGTCGGTCGCCGGCGATCACCGGAGCTAGTCACGACGGAATTGAAGGTGAATGCAGTATCGTTTCTGCAGGTGATCTCATTCTGGAGTGGCAATACTGAAGTGCTAGTCGTGATTAATTATATGTGACTGTATATGTAAATGTGAGTCGGATAAAATAATGGGACTTTATTTATTCTGGAGTATGTGTCATGATGATAAAAGTTTTACTCCTTGTAATGTGTAAATGTGGTATGCTAGTAACTTTGAAATTGATAAATTTATTTCCATGTTGATGATCACATTTTGCAAAAAAAATTATACTCCCTCTGTTTCATATTAGAAGATGTTTGACTTTTTATTCGAAGTCAAATTTATTGAAGTTTGACTAAAATTATAGAAAAAATATAGCAACATTTTCAACATAAAACAAATATATTCTTATAATATGTTATATGTTTTATTTAATGAAACTAAATTATTGTTTTAGGTGTTGCTAAACATTTTAGTAAATTTCACAAACCTACGCATACTTTGACCAAATTATCACAAACTACAGATTATGGAATTTTATTACTCAACTATAGATTTAACACAAAATTTATCAGGAAAGTATATATTTAATCACTATCTCTTATAACTACAGATTTAATATTTAAGTTATCACAAAACTACACATTTTACAGTTGAAACCCCTAGCATATTGTGTTATTAAATCTATAGTTGTGTGATTAAGTTGGTCCTAAATATTTAATTGTTTTATGACAAGTTTGGTGCTAAATTTTTAGTTTTGGGATACGCCGGCTTAAATTTGCAGTTTTGGGATAATTTGATCTAAGTATATGTAGTTTTGCAAAATTTGAATTTGCTCTATATTTTTCTATAAATTTGCTTAAACTTTTAAAAGTTTGAATTTGGAGAAAGACAAAACATCTTATAATATGAAATAGATAGAGTGGTAAGTATGTATGGAATCATTTGGCTTGAGGACAACTTCATGAGTTCATGGGCACATATGCTTGCCACATGCAGGAGTAAGCAGAAAAATAATCCAACAAAACGGTTTGCTTGCAGGAATTGAGAAATTTAGATGGCAAAGAAAGGATCAACGTTAGGAGTTGAACAGAAGGCTAAAGGGCATGTTGGAAGCACCTTTAGAAACTTTTAGATTCTGTGCTTGTAAGTCTTTTATGCCTCACAAGAAAACAATTTGCATTTTGCTAGTTACAGCTTACAAACTGGAAAACTAGGAACAAATTAACAACAGGAAGTCTTTGAACTTTAGTTCCCATATCCTCGCCATGATCTTTGACTAGCTAATTTTTCAGACCGTTTAGATCAGAGTTGAGGTGGCAGGTAAGTGTGGACGATCATTCCAGAAATCGGGCTCTTTCATACGTACGTCAGTTGATCATGTTTGGTCTCTTCCAGTTGTGTCACCTTCGGTACTTGACAGATGAATTAAGAAAAATTTACAACCATGTCATGATTTTGTAAAGTTGAAGATATGTCATTGATATCTCAATGACATATGAAGCACACATGAGTCAATGATACGTAGGCCAGGATGACATATCTATAATTTAGAAAATTTATAATAATAACCTTGCAATTTTATCTGTCGTACATAATGAAGCCTTAATTCTCCACTCCTCTCGGTATCTTGTTTGGACGCACATATTATATACAAACTTACAACGGTTGAGTTCGTTTAGCTAGATTATTAATCAACTTTTACGTAATGCTTTTTAAACTGCTAAACGGTGTATTTTTCGTAAAATATCGTTAGCCTAATGTGGGAGCAGAAGGTTCAACTGGAGAAAAATCCTTAGTAGGCCCAAAAGCTAGCATAAAAGTTTTAGACTTTCTCTACTTTTAAATTGGTGTTCCTTACTTTTAATTTCTAATATGGAACTATTCTAATAAATATAATTAAAAAGACAACGGACAATATGTTTAGAAAAACGATAGCCGAATGACCTATTCATGATGGCGGCCTCTCAGACCCCAAGCTTGATCGAGGACCTAGCCAGACTAGCTCGTCAACTATGGATGCAAGTAGCTAGGCAGGTATCCGATTCCTCGTGCTAGCTTATTTTATATTTACTGCTCCATCCGTTTTATATTATAAGTTGTTTGATTTTTTTCTAGTCAAACTTTGTTAAATTTATTCAATTTCGTAGAAAAATCTAGTAACATTTAAAATATTAAATTAGTTTTGTTAAATCTAATATTAAATATGTTTTATAATATGTTTGCCTTGTGTTGAGATACTAATATATTTTTCTATAAACTTAAACTAAACTTAAGAAAGTTCGAGTAGGAGAAAAATAGAGAGTAGTACTTTAAAGTCGTATATAAATGTGAATCTGGATAAGCTTGTCTGCGTATGCAAATCGCGCTTGCATTCTCGGTTCAATCTGGATATGCCTCTAGAAGGTGACGACTCATGACGATTTTCCTTTGCTCCTGACGTACTCTCGGTTTTAAAATAGAATCTAATCTCATCTATATAAATATAAATACTAAAAAAATTTAGACATCGATCAATAGATAAATCTAATTAAATCTAAAAAATTCTGGTAACATAGAACGGATGTGGTATATTATTTGCATTTTTCTGTCTAGATCGACAGTAGTGTATCAAAGATGTAGATTCGGAAAACCTGTCCGGCACAAAGGTTGTTGGGCTAAAACTGCCTATACAAAATATAGCATCACTTGGATATTTTAAGCAAAATATATCAAACATCCCCTGTCTAGCTAGCATGCGTGTAGTATATATGTTTAATTTTATTTTTTTTGGAAGGAAACAATGGAAGAGGCTCCTACTGCAATATATTGGAAACAATGGAAGAGGCTCCTACTACAATATATTTGAAACAGAAGTACATAATGTACGTTACGTGTGATTTGCCGTAGATTTTGTTTTAATTATAATATAGTTAATATGATCAGTATATACATTGTTATAAATCTTTTGTGAACGGAAGACGACATGGAAATAAACACATACTACTCCGTAAAAAAAAGACAATTTCTGGATTTCTTAGGTTGGACATTTGACCATCTTATTTGAAAAATTTATTAAAAAATTAAAAAAGAATTAGTCGTGTGTAAAGTACTATTTATGTTTTATCATGTAGTAACAATAAAAATATTAATCATAAAAAAATTTTAAAAAGACGAAGAGTCAAAATTCTATAAACACAGAAATTCGTTTATTTTGGGACGGAGGTTGTAATTTGCAAATGCACTATTATGGCAGCAGATGAGGATAATAATAATAATAATAATAATAATAATAATAATAATAATAATAATAATAATAATAATAATAATAGGTGTAGAAGCAGGAGTTATATTGGTAATTGGCAAGGCGTCCGGATTGTCTATAATAATAATGACGTCTTCTGTTTATGTAAGGGAAACGTTGAAAAATGCAATAATAATAATAATAATAATAATAATAATAATAATAATAATAATAATAGGTGTAGAAGCATGAGTTATATTGTAATTGGCAAGACGTCCGGATCATCTATAATAATAATGACAATAATGGCGTCTGCTATTTATGTAAGGGGAACGTTGAAAAATGCTATGAACAATGTTAGAGTACCATAGCGAATGCTAGAACAACGATGGAGTACCGTAGCGATGACTGTATTAACCAATCTGAGCCCTTTGTTTCGATCCAACGGAAAAAAATACTCCGAATGTAATATACCATATAGTAGCTCTCTGCAGTAGCTATATGTCACTGCAGAGGTTCAATCCAAGTGGCAAGTAGGTAGTACATTAATGTACTGTAGCAACAAGGCTATTTTTTAACTGTAAGTTTTATGGATATGATTACCTAGAGTAACATATCATCTAAAAATATTTGAAGCTACGATAAAACGTCCCTCTCTCAATGCATAGTTTCATTTATTATTGTTTCCTAGGTTACATACAAGACACAAGCTATCTAGCTAACTGTGCATACATGATTTCATCTCCATGAAACTCATTTTATCTCTCTTCATTAATACGTTGTCATATCATCAAAAATATCTACATGACATCATATTTATTATCCATGAAACTCTCCATGAGACTGAACCTAATGGGTTCCATTCCTTCGAGAGTAAGTAATTTTCTTTCCGGAAGTGATAGTGTCGACATCTTTTTGTGATTTACAATTATTGATTCTTCGGATGCCATGTCAAAAGGTCACGTTGCCTCTTTTTGTGATTATTTTTTCCTAGGAAATTATGTAAGCTATGACCATTCCCCATGACGTGTTATTATGACTTATGACTGCACTGCAAAGGTATTGAACTGTTGCTCGCAAACGTACGTAGTCTTATGCTCCAGGGAAGGCTTAAAATTGTTTCCTTGATTTATATGGATAATAAACTATTATTATTATAAAGTTCTCGTGGCATTAAGAACCAAATGGTTGGATTTTGTTGAGATCAGAGAGATTTTTTTCCCTCAGCTATGGAAGGCATACATGAAAAAAATGGAGTTGGAGACCCTCTTTTCAAGGAGAAAAATATGAATTATCCTAAAATATTACGACAGTTTGAATTACCTCTTGAACTCCAATACCATGTGTTATCAACCCCCCCTCGATTTTTCATACCGGACAGATAAGCTCCAAGTCAAACATAAGTTGGTTTTAAGTTGATGTAGCATCCAACAGGGTAATAAATATTAATTTATTCTTGTGTGCCAACTTGGCCCACCTAACATCATAATTCCATGTTGGGGCCAACCATCGCCAAATTTTCTTCGGTACCCACGTAAAAGAGGCAGCGCACCACCACCTAACGCGAACCCTTGCACTGGCATCTTTGTTGGATGCACCAGTGGCTCAAGCTCATCCGCTGCCTCCCTGACCTTAGCCCGCACCTGCGACAGTGGGGACAACAGGATGAAGAGGAGTGAGATTAGGCTTGGCAATGGGCGGGGCGGGGCCAAGTATGGCAGGAATTGCCTTGGCCCTAAAAATGTACCTAGGAGGACTGCGCTCCCTGGCCCTATTCCTAGCGGATCCCTAGCCTTAAAGGGCCCATTGTCCCCAAAATGGAGTTTCAAATGGAAAACAAGTTTAAACCATTAAAATAAAACAAGTTCCAAATGGACATGAAAAAGGTGCTGCAATATGTATCATGAGTATTCCATATACATGTTCTTTGAAATGTGAATTGCTTTTATTTTGTATCCTGCCAAGCATAAAAACCTTGCAAGTGGTAGTAGAGGACCGTGTAGTTCCTCGCCGGTGGCTGCGCGAGTGGGCAGCGGTGCCGACTCCAAATATGGGTCGTGAGCATGCGAGCGGCGGTATCGAGTAGGGTGGACCGAGGGCGGCAGTGGCGGTGACTAGGTCAGATAGGTGAGAGTGGGAGTCTAAGAGACGAAGATTGAGTGAGCAGAGAAAGAGATAAAGTAGAATGCTAGGGTTTACTGTTCCATAGACTAAAAACTCAATAAACTTTATATTAATGATCAATGGACAATGACCCAAAATTTCTACTTTTTTATAAAATGGGACCTGTAGATTTTCTACGGGTGAAGTTACTCCTTTACCCGTGTCCTTAAAAAATCTAGGGCCCCCAGCCTAAGCCCCACGGGGATCTTTTGCGTCGACGCCAGCCCTCTTAGGGCATGTCCCCACCTGAGGATTTTGCCAGGGCTAAGTGAGATTGACCCAGTGAGCTGCAGCAATAGTACCTCTTTTTATATGTACCTTGCAGCTTTCTTTTTCAGCCCACGCACTAGTGCATGTAGTGTCAAAATCCATCGTTCATTATGTATATGATCCTACATAATCATATCTCCATATTTTAATAAATGACAGCGATAAATTTTTTACACACGTTTGTTTATTCGTATGATTAAAAAACTCATATAGGTATCATTTATTGTATAAATATTTTAAATAAGACCAATAATGAAACATACGATAAAAAAAATCAACGACGCCATCTATTATTAAAATATAAAGGGAGTATAAACACATGCTGGCATGCATGGATGGTAAAACAGCAATGATGTACACATACGTACACTTTAGTGTTTCTGTAGAGCCATCTTATATGCACCACTATGACTGGCACTTGGTATATATATAAATAAATAGATGTATATAGCTACTCCAACACAACTGCAGGCTTTGAAAGGCGTTACAAAAGCATCCAAAAGTCATGAAGAGAAACCTTAAATTCCCTTTCGTGCAGTGCTACGAGTCAGTTGTGGTCGTCACACCATGAGGGCGATGCTTAGGTGCTACTGCTTTGGCTCTTATATATACATTTATTATTCTCTAGCTAGGATGCTTAGTGCTACAACTTGGGAAGCTCTTTTTTACTTGCTGTCAGCCGTCTACGATATTGACACGTCTCCAAAATGAATAGTTTCAACCGTTGAACTTTTCTTAGTAGTAAGATAATAAAAACAAGTAATGAAATGCACAATTAATGATTAAAAAGTAAAACTTTTTTACTTTGTGGGTAAACATTTGTTTTTCAACAAAAAAAATCACAATAATGCCATTCTCGCACCTTAACTCCTAAATATTTTTGTAAGAGAACGTCAAAATGGCTTCTAAATAGATGGCATCGTTAATCTTTTTATATGTATTTCACCATTCGTCTTGTTTTAATTGAATTTACTATTATTTTTTTATTTTAATTGAATTTACTATTAAATGTATTTAATCATAATTATAAATTTTTTAAATAGTTAACGACGTCGTCTATTAATTGGGAAGGAATTAAGAGAGCAGTAGTATTTAAGAAGCCTTCCTGTTGTTTCAGCTGAGGAAGAGAGAGAGAGAGAGAGAGAGAGAGAGAGAGAGAGATATGGGTGGTGGTAGTGTCCAGTTCGTGTGGATGCTGCTCTTGGTGAGCTCATGTTCATGGCGGATCGCGGCAGCTCAAGCTCCACCAACCACTGATCCAACCGAAGGTACGCACGCACGCGACGCGAGCAACTGCTGATGCCTCCAAATTAGTGCGTGCTGCACACGTACGTAATGCCTCTGGCTGCGCGCAGTGGCGGCGCTGGACGCGATCCTGGGGAGGTGGGGGAGGAAGGCGTCGCCGCTGTGGAGCATGAGCGGCGAGCCCTGCCGCGGCGTCCCCGTCGACGGCAGCACCGACCTCGACGGCAACCCCAAGAACAACCCTGGGATCAAGTGCGACTGCTCCTACAACCGCAGCACCGTCTGCCATATCACCCAGCTGTGCGTACATACCTATCCTATCCCCATCAATCTTGCTGTTGTACAGGTGTTCGACACAATGCCTCCAGGAACGGCGTGGCATCTGGATAAGTTCTTGTCTTTGCAAGATCACCGGTGCATCTAGTGAATTTCGTATAGATAGATCAGCAAGGCATATGCAAAGGTTTCACCTAGGAGTTAGGAGAGTTGTTTTTCACGTGCCAAAAATCTGTTGTGCATCTTAATTTCACCATGACTCTTTTTTTACTACTAGAACCTGCAAATTCTTATTATTTCACCCCCTCGAGGCTAGAAAACTCTAGTCGCTCTCTTGGTCTCTGATCACTAGTCAGAAGTTCAGTACTCGGATCTGAGGTTGGCAACATAAATGTACATAACAACCACTGCTTTCTGTTCTCTTCTCTCTTAAAGCTCAGCTTTCTAGTTCTTAGGTCAGCCAACTTTCACAGCTGCCATCTGCCTTGAACCCTGGAGAGCTCATATATACTAATAATCGATTGTGTAAGTCTAGGCCTGGTGTACAGTCAAGAATAAAAACTAGACTCAAACAGAGTTTCAGTGACCTGACATAGTTACATGGACATTCTTGTTGGGGTGTGTTTATGTGTTATTTTGCGTGCCACAAGACTTGGCCCATGAATATGTAATACACGTACATGTATATGTATATTGAGTAAACAACAAGAATTTTCTTACTTATTTCCATGCGAAAATGTTCTTACTTCTTATTTGTTTATTCAGGAGGGTATATGCATTGAATGTTGTCGGTCAGATACCTGCAGAATTGCAGAACCTCACCCACCTAACTTACCTGTATGGTATCTAACTCTTATCAGCTCTGCCTTGATGGTGAAGATATATACTAATATCTTTCAGCAAAGCAGCAAATTCAAGCCCATGTTTGAAATTCTTGGTTGCTAATTGACTTTATCTGTCTGGTGCTGTTTCAGGAACCTGGATCAAAATTACTTGTCAGGCCCCATACCATCATTTATTGGACAATTGACTGCCTTGACAGAATTGTAGGGGTTACACTTTCAAGTTCTAGATTAAAGTATTGTCCATCAGTTAGTGTTTCCTCTAAATCATCCTTCATCCTTTTGTAATACAAAAAATAAAAGGCATGTGGGATTCAATCCACTCTCAGGACCACTTCCAAAGGAACTTGGGAATCTCAAGAACCTCAAATTGCTGTAAGATGTCTCTTCTTGCATAGCTGCTCAGTTTTCAACTATAGATTAATGGTGGTCTAAAGTATTTAATTATATGGAAAAAAAACTAGATGCATAAGTTCTTTTTGGAAAGTTATAAAATCGCAACTTATTTATTAAGCACCAATTTAATTTCACTTTTCAATTGGTGTTTTATATGTTTGACAATCTGTGTGAAATCCAAAATGTGAGTATTGTGGATCAAAATGCTGATTAGCATAACAATGCACCTTTTCTCGAACTGCGTGAAAGTAAATTGTACCACTTCTGAACCATTTTCTTTATAGAGGCATTAGTCTGACAAATTTTACTGGTGAACTTCCTGAAGAACTGGGCAACTTGACGAATCTTGAACATTTGTAAGTTTGTAACTCCCTCATTCTCTTCATTCTGCAATATCCCTTTGGTCGAACATCCATAGTTACTGCATCGTTTTAATAATAGGTACACTGATAGTGCTGGCTTCAGTGGTCCATTCCCTTCGACGTTCTCAAAGCTTAAGAACCTGAAACTCCTGTACGTTCAAGAACTGAGACACAGCTAATGTGTTCATTTTGTTTTCATATGTAAAACATTAACCATGTTAATGTACTTGCAGGCGGGCATCAGATAATGATTTTACAGGGAAGATACCTGATTTTATTGGGACCTTGAGTAATTTGGAAGATCTGTAAGATTAATTATTAACTTGTTAAAAACATCATTTTTCTTATTCCATTCAGAGACAAGTGGAATTGCAATAGAAATTCTTTGCACATGTTGTTTTTGTTTAAAATTCCATTTATGGCATGTTTTTTCACTCTCTTTCATCACTCTTAACAGAAATGTGCATACATGTATGCCATTACTCTGGTCCAAAAAGGGCCTTGATATTTAGATGTTTCTTTTTCTTATGTTGAAATGGACTTGGCATCTCAATACTTTTTTTCATAAATTATGAATTCACAGGGCTTTCCAAGGAAATTCTTTTGAAGGACCAATTCCGGCAAGTTTGTCTAATCTAACCAAATTGACAACCTTGTAAGTACTTTGCTGATTTGTTTGTTGTCCCCTCTTGTCATGTTAACTGATGTGCTAGATACAAATGAGCAGGAAGATCGGTGATATTGTAAATGGGAGCTCTTCATTGGCCTTTATCAGTGATCTAACATCTTTGAGTACCTTGTATGTGATGCTTTTCAAGTTCCTACTATAGAGCTTGCAGTCCTATATATTGACAAATTTATAAGCTGCTAATATCAACTACCTTTATACAGAGTATTGAGGAACTGCAGAATATCTGATAACCTTGGAGCAGTAGACTTTACTAAGCTTACAGGACTAAACTTCCTGTATGTTTTCTTTTTCATCATTGGCCATAGTATAGTCTACGAAACTGTTGGTCATATTCTGGAATTTCATATGAAGTGTCTGTTCAAGTAATAATGATGTCCTGACACAGGGACTTGAGTTTTAATAATATCTCAGGCCATGTTCCTCAATCAGTGTTGAATCTGCAAAATCTTCAATACCTGTAAGGGATTCTTTTTGGAGATTACTTCCATTTACACACACCTTTCTAAGCTAATATTCATTTATCATAATCCTGTACTGTAATCAATTCAGCTTTCTTGGGAACAACAGCCTAACAGGACGACTGCCAGATGGGATAAGCCCTTCGCTAACAAACTTGTGTGTAAACAATTCAACATTGTAGTACAGCTAAACTTAGAAGAGTAAATTGCACTTTGGACCACTTTTTATTACCCAAGTTTTACTTTGGACCATTCTTCAACCTATCTTTTCACTTTGGACCAGGTAAATTAGCAATTGTTTGGGTTTGGACCACCCTAGACAGCTTTTCTCGCCATGTCTAACCTCCCTTTTGGCAAATATTTTAACTATATAAAGATGGGAGTTCGTTGGTGTACCGAAGCCGATGTGTTTCAGGTCATTGATGTGTATGGCAAAATTGATCGGGGTGGTCCAAACCAAAATAATGACAAATTTACCTGGTCCAAAGTGAATTCAAAGTGAAACATGGGTATAAAATGTGGCCCAAAGTGCAATTTACTCAAATTAGAATGATTCATTTATTTCATATTTGCAGAGATTTTTCATACAATCAGCTCACTGGAAGCTTTCCCTCCTGGGCTACCCAGAATAACTTGCAGTTGTAAGTAGAAAGTTTTGAAGTTTTTGATACCAAGTGGAAAGAATATGTTATACTCAACATGTTATTTTTACAAGGAATTTGGTGGCGAACAACTTTGTTCTTGGCAGCACCAACAACGGGTATCTATGGCACTTAGTTGTACTTCCATAACTCCATAAGAGCTTAATATTAACAATTGTTTTCTCGCAATTATTAATTTTCAAGTCAATTATGTGCACAGCATTCTACCTCCTGGGCTAAACTGCCTCCAGAAAGACACTCCATGTTTACGTGGTTCTCCAGAATGTATATCTTCCTTAACCGTAGCAGTTGATATATATGATCTTGAAATTTTAATACTATTCATAATTTTGCACATCTTAAATGCAGATTATTCCTTTGCAGTAGACTGTGGTAGTAACAGATCTACTAGAGCTTCAGATAATACTATGTATGAATTGGATTCTACAAACCTTGGAGACTCATCATATTATGTTACCAGTGAAACAAGATGGGGGGTTAGCAATGTAGGAAAATTGTACCAGGCCCCAAATGACAGTAAGATAATATATACCAATGAGAAGATTCAGAATGCAGTGGATTCAGAACTATTCCTAACTGCAAGAATGTCACCGTCATCTCTGAGATACTATGGCCTTGGACTTGAGAATGGAAATTACACCGTTCTGCTTCAATTTGCTGAGTTAGGTTATCCAGACTCGCCGACTTGGAAAAGCTTAGGAAGGAGAGTTTTCGACATATATATCCAGGTACAAATTGAGTGCATTGTATGGTAATTTGTTTACTGCATCCTTTTCTTGATCTGAATGTATTATTGGCATTTCTACAGGGTGACCTAAAAGAAAAGGACTTCAATATAAGGGAGACAGCTGGTGGAAAATCCTTCACTGCTGTTTTCAAGAGTTACACAGCAACTGTTTCGAAAAACTTCCTTGAAATACATCTGTTCTGGGCTGGAAAGGGCACTTGTTGCATTCCTATTCAGGGTTACTATGGCCCATTGATCTCAGCATTAAGCATCACTCCAAGTAAGCATAATCATTAAGTTAGCATAAAAAAGGATTATATTGTCTTCCAATAAATGAAATCCTCTTTCAGATTTTACTCCTACTGCGCGAAATGGTGTTCCCAAAAGGAAAAGTAAAGCAGGTGCAATTGTTGGAATAGTAATTGGTGCCTCTGTTTTAGGATTAGCAGTCTTATTTGGAATATTTGCCATCATAAAGAAGAGAAAAAGACAGGCACGACAGCATGAAGGTAATCATTTTCAATAATACAGTACATAATTCAGACATCAAATTTCAAATGATTTACTCTTTCTGGCGTATCCTAAAAAAATTGCAGAGTTGTACAACCTAGTTGGACGGCCTGATGTCTTCAGTAATGCTGAACTCAAGTTTGCTACAGATAATTTCAGTTCTCAAAACATTCTTGGGGAAGGTGGATATGGTCAAGTCTATAAGGTTGTCTATTACGACTAATTTGATACTACGAAATTGCAATTGAATAATCATCTGATTTGGTTTAAGCATAACTTTCTAGCAAACTTGTTGATGTACGCTCCAAATATACATGTAACTTTAGCAAGGTTCTTCCTTTGGCAGGGTAAGCTACCAGATGGAAGAGTTATAGCTGTAAAACAACTTTCAGAGTCATCCCATCAGGGCCAAAACCAGTTTGTAACTGAAGTTGCAACAATTTCTTCTGTGCAACATCGGAATCTTGTGAAATTGCATGGCTGTTGCATTGACAGTAACACACCTTTGCTAGTTTATGAGTACCTTGAAAATGGGAGCCTGGATCAAGCACTCTTCAGTGAGTTCAATTTTGTTCATAACCAACACTGCAAGATTTCATTTTCTTCCTGAACGATCTGGGAAAATTCTTCTCTGCACTTTGTTATCATTTAAATTTTCAAGGCCTTAAAGTTATTTCTACTTGTACAGAGAACACCTTAAAACTAGATTGGGCAACACGATTCGACATTATTTTAGGAATTGCAAGAGGCCTAAGTTATCTTCATGAGGAGTCGAGCATCCGCATTGTGCATAGAGACATCAAAGCTAGCAATGTCCTACTTGACATAGACCTCACCCCAAAGATTTCTGACTTTGGACTCGCCAGGCTCTATGATGAGAAGAAGACTCATGTTAGCACGGGGATTGCTGGCACATTGTAAGCACATTTCACCATTTCTTTTGTGGTTTTACCTTCAAGCTGAAAGCTAACTTGAGCATGTCTACCCTCAAGTGGTTATCTGGCTCCTGAGTATGCAATGAGACGTCATTTGACTGAAAAGGTTGATGTCTTTGCATTCGGGGTGGTCGCATTGGAGACTGTCGCTGGTCGATCGAACACTAATTCCATCGAGGAACGCAAGATCTATCTCTTAGAATGGGTAAGCTGATCGATGTTCCATCCACAACGAACACACTACTTCATTCATATGTGCGATCTTCTTATCGCTAAAGTTATACCTATGCTAATTTACAGGCCTGGGACCTGTACGAAAAGGGGCAAGCACTGGGAATCGTTGATCCAAGACTTGAAGATTTCAACAAAGATGAAGTTCTCAGAGTCATTCATGTTGCACTCCTCTGCACACAAGGCTCACCGAACCAGCGACCGCCAATGTCGAAGGTCTTGGCAGTGCTCACTGGAGATGCTGAGGTAGTTGAGATGGTGACAAAACCAGCCTACATCACTGAGTGGCAGTACAGAGATGGAAACAGCAGCTATGCCACGAGCAGCTACTCAGGATTTAGCACCTCAGAGTTCACCAGGCAGAAAGAGATCGACCCTCTCACCCTGTCCCCGACAATCACCGGAGCTAGTCATGAGGGAAGGTGAACACGAAGTTGAATTGTTGCAGTTGATCTTGGCTCGAAGTGACAGAACTAAGCAGTTTTTCATTCGTACATAACTATGTAAATGTGTCAGATCAAGTAACGGAATTCGATTTTTCTGAAGTATGTCATGATGATAAATGTATTACTCCTTGTAATCTGTAAATGGTGAGATATTTTGGTACTCTTACTCTAGCATCAATGAAAATAATTGACATATTTGCATGTTTCACGAACAAAGTCTGTAGCAAAATTGAAAGTGTTCATGAAATTTGTTGGCTGGAGGACAACTTTATGGGTTCATGGGACAAGAAAACGGTTTGCTTTTGCAGGGATTGAGAAATTTGTGGAATTGCGGTGTATGAATGGCAAGAGAAGGGTGATAACTTCTCGGTGATTTCAAATTGATCGATCAAACACATGCTCAACTATAGGAATTGATCAAAAGGTTAACTAAAAAGTTTGTTCAAAGCATCGTTAAAAATGTGCAGATTTGGTGTCTCAAACTCCTCTAATCCTCAATGGAGAAAATCCATGACACATCATAAGTACCAGCAAAGAATTGGCATTTCACTAGTTACAACTTACAATTAGCAACAATCGGAAGTCTTTGAACTCTAAGTCTCATGTTCTCACTATGTTCTTATATATGACTAGTAGCATTTTACTTTCAGGCATTTAATGATCAATTTGGAGGTAGCAGGTAATAGTGGATGACTATTCCAAAAGAACAGGGGCTTTCATACGTACAAGTCACAGTTGACATGTTTGGTCTCTCCTAATTCTGTCACCGTCAGTACTTTTGATAGGATGAATTAGGGGTTGTTTAGAGAGGCTAAACTTTTTAGCCTTATGTCACATTGGATGTTTGGACACTAATTTGAAGTATTAAATATAGACTAATAAAAAAACTAATTTCATAAATGAGAGCTAATCTGCGAGATGAATTTTTTAAGCCTAATTAATCCATAATTAGAGCATATTTACTGTAGCATCACATAGGCTAATCATGGATTAATTAGGCTTAATAGATTCGTCTCGTGAATTAGTCCAAGATTATAAATGGATTTTATTAATAATCTACATTTACTAATAAGTATCCAAACAGTCGATGGGACAAGCCCAAACACCCCCTTAGTCCATGAGGTTTACAAATAAAACCTTAATCAATCCTCCAGTCCTATCGCTATCATGTTGGAAAATGAAATAATATCCTAATTAGCAACTTATATTAGATTAGAATATCTGCATCATGTCGTCGTAAAGATACGTAGACATGCTGTCATGCATAGCTAGCTTGAAGCTAATTCGTTGCTGTGGTTGCTGCTAATTAACATTCACATTTATACGCACCTCGAACAAGTCAGCACCAGCATTTTGCACCAAACCTGCTACATTTGCTTGGCTAGCCTAGAGAGAGAGAGAGAGAGAGAGATGAGGTGTTGCAGCAGCGTCCATGGCTTTTTCTGGCTGGTGCTCATCGTCGTCTACGCGTGCTGTTCATCGGCTCAAGCTCAGCAAGCAGCAGCAAGAACTGATCCAGCTGAAGGTACTTAATTAGGTTCAGTTTTGAAAATTAAATTAGCTCTGTCGATCTGTTCTGTTCTACCTGGCTACAATTGTTTCAGAACGGCATGATGATGAACCCTCGTGTTATTTTGGATAAAATTAAGGTTTAGTGCCCGGTTTTACCGTTGAATGCGTAACAAGGATTTATTAGAACAGTAATTAATAGTATTACATAGCGTGGATCAATTAGGTGGCGTTTCATGTCTTTAGCTAGTTTAGACGTTACTGGTTGATTATAATTTTCCGTTTGTTGTTTTATGTTTTTGTTCATTAGTTTGTCTCTTGTCAGCAATATAACTTTATTGATTTTTTTAATAGAAAAAGGCCGTAGAATAGTTGCATACAGGCAAAAGAAAAGGGACAAATACCGAGGTTGCCGGTTTACAAAAGACAGAGTACAGCGCAGACACTAGTCCAACACCATACTGTGGACTTCATCTCAGCATCTGGGTGTGTTCTTTTGGATATAAAAGATTATTTGATTTTGCAATAACTATTTAATGGTATAAATGATAAAATTAACTACTAGAAAGTTAAAATTTTACTCTAAAAGTGTAAGATAATAAACTTTTATTATAGACTTTTTGCAAAAAAAACTGGTCTAGTAGTTCAGGAAGTATGCGCAAAGCCGAAAAAAAAAATTTGACATAGACCGTGTGAAAGAACATAGACCAAGTAATAATCATTTGTTGGTCTAGTTTATTGGATATGTTTATAGAAATAGTGTATGTTTGTTTATATGGGTGAGTGTATAGTCATGTGTTTTTTAAGCCCATCAATCTTATTTGAGAGAATCTACTATATATATCACTGACTTTATTCTAGTCCATGTGTTGCTATATCCCCTTTGTTTAACTTTACAATACACCATTGGCGTATAGTTAGCCTTCGTTAGTATTGTTGTTTTTTTATAATAATCAAAATACCCACCGGACAAAAACTTTCTAAAGTTATCCAAATATTCTAGAATTTCATATTATAAATATTAGTTTGCAAAATATCCAAAATTAGGGCAAAAACTTAGAATTTGATTTTTCAGATTTTTCTTCAAATTCAAGAAGGTTCTCAACCATGGGTATTTGGGTTATTATAACAAAAATGAACCATCCCAATGGAGGCTATGATAAATTGTATAAGTTAAGAAAAATCGATGGCACGTCAGTAACGAATCGTAAAATTGGTTTTAAGTGAGTGATATACAGTCTATTTTCTCATATTATTTCCATTCCACTCACTCGATGATATCCCATGGCTTAATTTCTAGAATACGCTCATGGAGATAGAGCATGCGTGTATGTGTTTATATAATCATGAGCAATTTTTTCATTCTTGATAAAGTATCATGAGGTATCGCTGTTTTCTACATAAAATTTAGTATCTTCTCGTATCTAAGATAAATACTAAATTTTATATAGAAAATAGTGGTATCTATTTGCTCATCATGGATAGCATTAAGCGCTTGAGATGTGTGTTTTGGGTAAAAAAAAAAGGTTTTTAAGCTATGTATGTGTTTGTCCAGTGTCGGCACTAAACACGATCCTGGGGAGATGGGGCCTGCGGGCGTCGCCGGCGTGGAACATCAGCGGCGAGCCCTGCAGCGGCGTCGCCATCGACGGAACCAGCGTCGACAACAACCCCAGCATCAACCCGGCCATCAAGTGCGACTGCTCCTACAACGCCAGCACCGTCTGCCACATCGTCAGGCTGTGCGTACCCTCGACCTGCCGCTTCGTATCCTATATATGCACACCACTTGTTCGACGTAATGCCTGCGAAAGGCCGGGAACCATGGCGTCCCAAGGATCTGGGCTCGCCCCCCTCTGCTGCACACATGAAAAATGAAATTATTTGATATGAGCTCCTGCCAATCCTGTCTCTGGAAACTTACGAGCTTGATCTCTGATGAAATCATGATCTTTAGGATCAAGGGAGCTTTCTAACAGGGCTTTTTTGTGTGTCTATTCAGGAAAGTGTACTCATTGAACGTTGTTGGTCAAATACCTGAGGAGCTGCAGAATCTCACTTATCTGAATAACCTGTAAGGACTTTAACTTTCTCTTCTCTGTTTTGAAGGTAAAGCAGTAAAGAATCACCTTTTTCAGAGGTTTGTTGATCTTAGGAATTTGGGGATTTTACTGTATACATATTTAGCCCTAAAGACAGAAATATATTTTGTACATGGGAGATGGGAAATACCCAAATTACCATCTAGATATGTTATCATACTTAACAGTTGAGAGCTAGTAGGATACAGAGAAGGTAGGTTTGCTGACCAATGTTAGATGATAAAAGTTATATCAGTGATTAATTTCAGTATTTCAGTGGAATATGCAGTTACATTTAAAATTATAATAAAGGATATATCACTTCAAAGTGCTAAGAGGGGATGCAGGAAGCACTTGTTATGCACCCACAAAGATTGCACCTTCAGGAATGTCATTCACACATGCAGGGAAAAATTCTAGATGGGGTTAGCGGGAAGTGCATCGTACAGCAGATGCTACAGCCCTATACCACAATCTTGATGGTATTAAATTGCATAGAATAAATATCATACATAAATTTAAGAGCACAATAAACATAAACATTATGAAAAGGTTGAAAATACCAAGTTGCTGAATCAATATCACACTGATGTTGTCATTGCTATTTGGTATTCTGTTCTCAATTGTGTTACTCATGCATTCAGTAAAACAAGTCCTAATAACTATCAAGAATTAGCATCTACCTTGTTTAGAAAAACTAGCAAGAATGATCAGGGAACAACAGCCTGATTATGAACTATATGTGTTTAGCTTGATGCTTTTGATGTTACTGAAGGGATCTTCGGCAAAATTACTTGACGGGTTCCCTGCCATCCTTCATTGGAAACTTTTCTGCCATGCAATACTTGTAAGAATCTGATTTCAAGCATTAGTTTAGTTTTATTAACACCTGGCATCCATTAGTTGTTACTTTCTCTGTTTAATCAGTAATCACCTAATGTTAAAAAAATTGACAAGGGCGGTGTCTCTCAATCCATTATCTGGACCTCTTCCGAAGGAGATCGGGAGTCTTAGAAATCTCCTATCATTGTAAGAGATATCTTCTTTTTCTTTAATTTATCAACTAAACTCAATAAAAAGTGATTCTTCACGTGGTTCTACTCAGAGTTGAAGTTTATATTATAGCTATTTGAGAATTAAAGTTTGTACTATGGACTATCTGAAGTAAATTTGTTATATTGTACACAACTGTGTAACTCTAACTTAGAAATTCATAATAAGTTCCCATTTCTACATGAGTTTCTTGTGTTTGCATGAGATCTAAACAGTAATAAGTAGCTCTTAGTAATTCAAAATAACAAAAAAAAAATGCAGATTCTGAAGCTGTATATGTAATATATCTTATAGAGGCGAATTTACGCTCTTCTCTCCATACATAAATAATATCGTAGTCAACATGTTTCTTTGAGATTACAGGGGCATTAGTTCAAACAATTTTACTGGTGAACTCCCTGCAGAACTGGGCAACTTGGAAAAGCTTGAGCAAATGTAATCCCATGCCCATTTTGGGCCTCCAAACTTAGACTCCTATGTACTAAAATTTTGATGAGGTCCATCTTAAGTTGCTTGTAATTACTGCAATCTTCCTTTTACAGGTATATTATTAGCTCTGGCTTCAGTGGTCCCTTCCCTTCAACATTCTCAAAGCTTAAGAATTTGAGGATACTGTAAGCTACAGGATAGACACAGATGTTATTTCTTATTGGGGTTCCATATGCTCGAAGTAACACATTCTATTTTTTCCTGCAGATGGGCATCAGATAATGATTTCACAGGAAAAATACCTGATTATTTTGGGAGCTTGCCAAATTTACAAGAACTGTAGGATTAATTATCAACTTCTTGCTCCACATAAATATTTTAAAAAGAAAATAAAAGGACACTGTAGCAGAAAATACTTCTGCATTTCTTGCCACATTAGTACAAAAACATCTCAGATTCTCAGCCCTAGTCCTAATAGGAGTGCAACACATTGTCTGGCTTAGAGTGATAAATGTGTAGAATTTTACCTCTAATTTTTGCATCAATATATATATAATCTAATCAAAACATTAACCTGTAGAAGGTTCCAAGGAAATTCTTTTCAAGGTCCAATTCCAGCAAGTCTATCCAATCTAACCAGATTAACAAGTTTGTAAGTACTTTTAAAGTTTTAAATGACAGTTTTCTCCATGGAAACCAATATAGTATTTATTCATAAAAGTGGGATTATCTTTAAGTATTCGTGCTTCAGGCGGATCGGTGATATTCTAAATGGGAGCTCCTCGCTGTCCTTTATCTCTAATCTGACATCTTTGAATGTCTTGTATGGTGAAAAGCTTTTTCTATAGAGCTTACAATTGCTAAGTTTTCACAAAGTGGCAAGTTACCGAGGTTAGATACTTTTGTTACAGAATATTGAGGAACTGCAAAATATCCGATAATCTTGGAACAGTGAACTTTTCTAAGCTTGCAGGGTTAACCTTACTGTAAGCATTTCTTTGTTGCCCTTTACTTTTCGTAAATGTGATCCAAGTTATCTGTATTAGTGATGTTGCTTCCCTTTTGGCACAGGGACTTGAGCTTTAACAATATCACAGGCCATGTTCCTCAAACCATACTGAATCTGAACAATCTTGGATTCTTGTAAGAAATTAATAATTGTGTTCTGAATAGTCCTATTCTTGACATACAATGGCTTCATAAGGTGATTTTTTTCATACTGAACTGTACATAAATCAGGTTTCTTGGGAACAACAGCCTTTCTGGAAGCTTGCCATATGACAAAAGCCCTTCACTGAACAATTTGTATGTGCAGCAACTTGAAATATAATTGTGGCAAATGCTACTCCTATATGTCTGAATGATGTACTTAGTTTTTTTTTTTTTTTTTGAACTTCTGATGGAACATTTGCAGAGATTTTTCATATAACTCCCTCTCTGGAAGCTTTCCTCCATGGGTTACTGGGAACAATTTGCAACTGTACGTAATATGTTCTAAAACTTTTTATATAGAGTACATTTGAATGCAGGCAGAGGGGGAAGATACATTCCTGTAGGTTATGCTTACATGTTTCCTAACAAGTTTACCATTTTGGGTTCTAAAGGAATTTGGTGGCTAATAACTTCGTTCTTGATAGCACCAACAATAGGTATGTATTAAATTTAATTGTACGTTGAAGACATAATTTTGATGAAAACATTTTCGTGTGATCTGAGATTGACGATCCAATTATTTATGCAGCATTTTACCTTCAGGGCTAAACTGTCTCCAGCAAGATATTCCTTGTTTTCGTGGTTCTCCAGAATGTACAATTCTGAGTTTCCAGCTCATAACTCACACTGGTAGTTGATATGTTCTCAGTAATATTATAACCATCTCAATTACAGATTATTCCTTTGCGGTGGACTGTGGCAGTAATAAATCTACAAGGGGCTCAGATAATACTTTGTATGAAACTGATGCTCAAAACATTGGAACCGCGTCTTATTATGTTAGTGATCATGCAAGATGGGGTGTAAGCAGTGTAGGCAGATTTAATGAGGCTCCAAATGGAAGTTATGCAATATATAGTTCCCAGCAATTTCAGAGTGCACTTAACTCAGAATTATTCCAGACTGCAAGGATGTCACCATCATCACTTAGATACTATGGTATTGGACTTGAGAATGGGAATTACACTGTCTCACTTGAGTTTGCAGAGTTTGCTTATCCAAACACGCAAACTTGGCATAGCATCGGACGGAGAGTTTTTGACATATATGTTCAGGTTCGTATTGAATATCACATGATAAATTGTGCATGTCTGCATGGAACATTTTCTAACTAGAAATTTGCTAGGGTGACCTGAAAGAAAAGAACTTTAATATAAGGAAGACGGCTGGTGGAAAGTCTCTTACTGCTGTTAACAAGAGATATACTGCAACCGTGTCGAAAAACTTCCTTGAGATCCATCTGTTCTGGGCTGGGAAGGGTACTTGTTGCATTCCTAGTCAAGGATACTATGGACCTATGATTTCAGCATTAAGCGTGACCCCAAGTACTTTCCTACTCAGTCAATATGTACAACTAAAGAGTGGATTCCATTGTTTTTAACAAGTATAATACTTATGTTTCAGATTTTATTCCCACTGTGCGAAATGGTGTTCCGAAAAAGAAAAGTAAGGCAGGAACAATTGCTGGAGCAGTGATTGGCGCTTCATTCTTTGGATTAGCATTAGTAGTTGGAATATTTATGTTGCTAAGGAAGAGAAGAAGAACGGCACAACAGAAAGAAGGTAGACATATTCTTCTAGTAATTTACTCAATAGGTGATTCTTATTCCCAATTCTTTCCAATATGTCCTGGGAAAAAAATGCAGAACTCTACAACATGGCTGGAAGGCCTAATGTCTTCAGCAATGCTGAGCTTAAGTTAGCTACAGAGAATTTTGGTTCTCAAAACATTCTTGGAGAAGGAGGATATGGACCAGTCTATAAGGTTGGTTATTTCCCCCAATTTACTCATGTTTAATCGTAGCTGAATATTTATCTGATTTAGTAATAAATGGAAGCTCATCTTTTGGCAGGGTAAGCTAACCGATGGGAGGGTGATAGCTGTGAAGCAACTTTCTCAATCATCTCAGCAGGGGAAAAGCCAGTTCGTGACAGAGGTTGCAACAATTTCTTCTGTGCAACATAGGAACCTTGTTAAATTATATGGCTGTTGCATTGATAGTAACAAACCCTTGTTGGTTTATGAGTACCTCGAAAATGGAAGCCTGGATCAAGCACTCTTCGGTGAGCTCACATCGCATCACCATCACCTATCAGATTGTTTTTATATTTTTTTCCATCATCTCATTTACCAAATTCCTTTGTTTCTGGAAATACAGGGGATAGTAGGTTGAACCTAGGTTGGTCCACACGCTTTGAAATCATTTTAGGCATTGCGAGAGGCCTAAGTTATCTTCATGAGGAGTCCACTGTGCGCATCGTGCATCGGGACATCAAGGCTAGTAACATTCTACTTGACATCGATTTAACCCCCAAGATATCTGATTTTGGGCTTGCCAAGCTCTATGATGAGAAGAAGACTCACGTTAGCACAAAAGTTGCCGGTACATTGTAAGCACATAAATCATGATAACCATGTTCTTACATATGTTAAATTTGTGACCTGGACTAATTGCACCTGCTTGACCTTTGTTTAGTGGCTACCTAGCACCTGAGTATGCGATGAGAGGCCATCTGACTGAAAAGGCTGATGTTTTCGCATTTGGGGTGGTCGCTCTAGAGACCGTAGCTGGTCGATCAAACACTGACCACTCCCTCGTGGAAGACAAGACCTATCTTTTTGAATGGGTAAGCTGAAAAAACAATCTTTGCATCCAACATAACACATCAGTCTATTCTTTCCCAAGTTATAGGTTACTAAAACACGTTCCTCCATCTGTTAAATTTTGTAGGCCTGGGGGCTCTATGAAAGAGACCAAGCACTCGAAATAGCGGACCCGATGCTCGAGGAAATCGACGAGGAGGAGGTCTTGAGAGTCATCCGGATCTCGCTCCTTTGCACCCAGGGCTCACCGCACCAGAGACCAGGAATGTCAAGGGTGGTGGCAATGCTCAACAGAGACATTCCGGTGACCGATGTGGTGACGAAGCCAAGCTACATCACTGAGTGGCAGCTCAGGGGAAGGAATAGCAGCAATGTCACCACCAGCTACTCCTCTGCTGCTGTTGAGCTCAGTGGGCAGAGGGAGACGTCCCCTCTCACGCCTTCCCCAGAGATCACCGCAGAAATTGATGATAGGGAGATGAATGCGATGCTGCAAAATGATTGCTGGAGAAACCGTAGTTGGAAGATGATTGAAGATTTGCAAAGTGCAGGTGGATATGTTGGTTTGAAGTGATAAGTTTGGACATTATTCGTGCGGATATAAATCGATTTCAGTTGAAGTAAAAAAAAATCCGAAGTTCAGTGTTACTATTGTTTGAAGTGATAAATTGATCATTTCGGTTGAAGTAAAAAAGTCGATGTGCCATGTTTTACTATTGTTTTGTTGGTGATACACACCCGAAGCTCACGAAGAATTCAGGCAATTGAATGAATGCATTTACGGGTGATGGTGATGCCTTTTACTACTGTTTTGCATTTTTTGAGGTACTCATATTTTTTGGTTGGGCCAACCAACAAGTCGGCCAAGATGAATTAAGATTAGAGAAAGAATGTACAAATAGTTACATTGGCGATCGACAGGAAGCTGCCGTTACATTCGCTCTGATCAAACAGAGGCGAAGAAAGCACGCCCTGCGGGTTTGCAAAACCACAGAAACGAGCAAGATAAGACTAGCCCTCTCCCTCTCTGAAGATCCCGGCCTCTCTCCAGATCATTATCTCTGTTCTGATGTCATTGAAGAGCTTATCCGCTGTTGAAGCCGCTTGATTGAACGTTCTTGCGTTCCGCTCCTTCCAAATTAACCAGGTGACGAGCAAACAAAAGGAGTCGAACGCCGCCCTGTAGCGGAACCGAAAAACTGTTCAAACCAAGTTGTCAAATCTTCCTCGTCATCCCGTGGCACTGGAACAGCAACATTGATCCAGCTTCTTAGTTTAGCCCAAACCCCTCGTGTAAACCTACAGGTTAAGAAGATATGTCTCGATGTCTCCTGTTGTACCCCGCAGAGTGAACATATTCCTGCATGCGGCCAACCCCTTTTCTGCAGGTTTTCTGCTGTGAGGCAACGTTCTTTAGTAGCCAGCCACATAAAGAATTTTATTCTAGATGGTGCTCTTGTTTGGTCAATCATCTTGCCACTCGTTGAGAGATGGCGTGGGCCTAGCAGCGCCAAGTACGCTGAAGAACACTCCATTTTCTGTCAGCTCCCGCACCACTGTATCATCCCCATCTTCTAGCTGAACGTGTTGCAATGTATCCCTGATTTGTAGAAATTGTACCAAGGCAGGGAGAGAGAGGCTTCCTCTAAAATGCCGGATCCATGACCTATTTGTCAGACCTTGCTGAACTGTGAGCCTGGTTCTCTTCGTGAAACTGAATAGAATTGGCCATTTATCCCGAAAGGAAATTCCAGCGAGCCAGGGGTCCCGCCAAAAATCAGTGCTGGCCCCGTCCCGGATTCGAATGGAGGATAGCGACGTGCAAATTTTCATCAGATCGGCTGTCTCCAGTTGCCGAAGCAGTGTCCAGGGTCTGTCCCTTTGATCCCATTTTAACATTGGCCATCTAAGTAAAAGAGACTTTCCTTGAATTCTCATGTTTCTTATGCCCAAACCACCCATTTCAATTGGCAAACAGACATCTCGCTAGGCTGCTAAGCAGTGACCACCACTGATCTCTTCTTGGCCCTTCCAAAGAAAACCTCTGCATCTTCTTTCTACTTCTTTGATCGCCCAAACTGGCAGGGGAAGCACCGACTGGAAATGCAACGGTAAAGCCATCAGGACTGTTTTGATCAATTTCAGCCGACCATCAGGTGCGAGCCATTTGGGTTTCCATCCTGCTATCTTCCTTGAGATCTTGTCCAGGATCGGCTGAATGTCTTGTTTTCTTGGTCTCCCAGGTAAACTATGGGCAATTGTTGAACCGGGCATCCGAGGATGGCAGCCACCTCCACACACACTGATCTTCGGAGCAACAAACAGAGCTTGCTATGAGGGTCTCGGCCTCGTCCGCTCTGGGCGGCCACTCCGGCGCCCAGGTCCACCAGCCCAACACGGCGGCCGTCGTCCATCAGCCCAGACCAAGCGCTCCTGGCGCGACGTGGTGGCGCGCGATGCACAGCAGGCGACCGCTGAACCGGAAGGTGAGGACGGCTGGATCACGGTCAGGAGGAAGGGTAGAAAACCACACCAGCATTCATGGCGACTAGCTGCTACTACCCCAAGGTCCCCAACCACCCGGCGCCTACCATTGAAGGAGGAGAGAGGGATGGCTCGAAGGACGGTGCTTTTAAGTGCCTGGGGCTGGGGCACCGGAAATCCGTCTGTGAGGGTGCAACTCGCTGCTTTCTGTGCTGGTTTCCCGGGCACCTCGCTAGCAGCTGTCCGGAGAGCCGACGTTCAGCCAAGAAGGCCACGCATAAGAGCAAATATAATAGCAGGCTATATGCTTACGTGAATAACAGAGGGGATGGAAGAGAGTATAAGCAGGCTGTAAGCTTGTAGCTAGCTTGGACACAGGAATCAAGAAACTCTATAAAAGTGACATGTGGGTCCTGCATTAATGATAAAGAGTTAACTAGTATATGGGTGGGCTAAGAGAAGACTATAAAAAATCTTATAGCCAGCTTGTTAACTATATTATTAGCCTTTCTCTAAGGCTCTCCTAGCCACCGCGGAGAAGACCGACGAGGTACTCATAAACCAACATGACAAGACTGTTTATACCTTCCCCGCAAAAGAAAAAAAAATAGGCCTGTTTATGACTTGGGGTATCTGCAAGCTTCATGTTGATTTGTGATATGAATTTTGTTTACTTAAACAAAAAAAGAAGAGAAAGACACTACATATATATATCACCCTTAACATATTTTTTGAGTAAATTTCACAAAACTACATAATTTAGAGTTTAAATCTCTATCACTACCACTGTGTTGGAGCTATAAATATTATAGCTTGTGATAGGATTAACACAAAACATATAGTTACGTGATAGAATTAACACTGAACACATAGTTATGTGATAATTTTGCTGCTAAAATTGCAGTTTTATGATACTTGATATAAAATCTATAGCTTTATAATAAATTTGGTGTTAAATCTGTAGTTTTATGATTGTACTTGAAAGTATTTGTAGTTTGTAAAATTTACTCATATTTTTTTAATAAAATCACACGAATATAACTATACTGTAAACATAAGGCAGGCATATAGTTACTATGTACTCCCTCATTAAATATTGTTTAGTAGAGATTAAGCTTAGGAATAAAAGATTTTGTTGCCCCTCAATAAATGAGTAATGGATAAAGGTGAAATGATACGTGGAATAAAATGCGAAGAATTTTAATTGTGAAATGAACGATGGTGGAATGGTTAATATGGACGAAGTAACTCCCATGGAAATGTACACTAGCTAGCTAAGTGGGAAAGATTTGTGCGTCCGTTTTAAGGGTTGTCAAATCGAGTCCTTATATACTCCTTCCAAGTTTTTTAATATAACACCGTATATTTTTATGTTTACGTTTGACTATTCGTCTCATTCAAAAAATTATATAATTATTAATTATTTTATTATAATTTGGTTTATTATATTATTTGTTATAATTTTATTATATAATTTTAGGAACTTTTAGTATTACTTATAATTTTATATATTTAAATAAAATTTTTAAATTAGACGATCGATAAAAAAATGAACGGTGTCGTATAAAAAACATGAACCGGAGAGAGTAGAATTCCACCGCAGAACTTTTCGCAAAACCGGAAAAGAAATCAGAATTCAAAATGGCATGTCACGCGGCTAAAGCCCATGAGTCGCTAACAAAACCAGGCCCGGCCCAAATAACATCTGGGCCGCCACCTGCTCAGGGTAGGGTAGGGCGGAGCGAGCTGCTTCGGGCGGCGCCGCCACCTGTGCCCCTCGCCGGCGAAATGGACGTCGCCGCGGCGGCGCGGGCCATTCCGGAGGACGTCGTCATCGAGATCCTGGCGCGGGTGCCGGACCCGACGACCCTCTTCCGCTGCGCCGCGGTGTGCTGGCGGTGGCTCCGCATCGTCGGCGACCCGGCCTTCCTCCTCCGCCGCTGGCCGCAGGGCACCCGGCCGTCCTTCCTCGGGTTCTTCGCGCAGCGCCACCAGATCCAGGCCAACGCGAGGTGGAAGCTCAGCAAGCTCTTCCCGAACCGCTCGCCGGCGCTCGTCTCGGGCCCTGGCAACCCACCCCTCGGCCCCGGCCCCGGTCCCGTCCCCGTCCCCGGGCGGCGGCTGTTCCTCACCGACTTCGTCCGCGACGACGGCGCCGGCCTCTTCGACCAGGCCAAGCCCGTGGCGGCGCGCGGCGGGCTCCTCCTCATGCGCGTCTTCCCCTCGCCGCCGGCCCAGAAAACGCTCCACTTCTGCGCGTGCGACCTGCTCACCGGCAAGCACGACCTCCTGCCCGCACTCCACACGGCCTGCTTCGACGAACGCGGCGTCAGGGGGTACGCCATCCTCCCCGCCGCCGACCACCGCGGCACCCGGTACCTCTCGGCTGGCTACAGCACCTCCTTCCAAGTGCTTCTCCTCGGCGTCCACCGCGACGATCACAAGGTATACCTCCACAGATTCTCCTCAGCCACAGCCACAGCCACAGCCATTGCTCAACCATCCTGGAGCACGCCCATCAACTGCTCCAAACGAATCCCGGGGCATGTCAGGGGCCCCTTTGGAAACCGGGTAGCAGCCATCACCAATGGCACCGCACACTGGCTCTTGTGTGGGGAAGAACAAAGCCTCTACACACTTGATGTGAGCATTGACACAGACAATATAGGCACAACCAAGATCCCCCTTCATGTCCTCTCCGTTGTCTTCGACCGCGTTTGGCTGTACGAAAGCGTCGACGCAAGGCTTTCGCTCCTTTATTTTGACAACAACAAGCTTGATATCTGGACTCAGCAAGAATGCCAGGAGGATGGTCCTGTGATCTGGGCTTCCACCCAGTCAACTTGTGTTGGTGTGAGGATGGGGCTGTTTGGAACGGAGCCGCTTTCCAGTGTGTGCATTGGTGAGAAGAGTGGCACAATGCTCACTCACTACCATTCGGACCCTAGCAGCGCATATGCGGTCGACCTCCCATCCGGGTCGACAACCAGGGTGGAAGATTGGAAGCGTTGGTTCAACTACATGACTGCTGTGCCCTTTGATATCAGCTGGCCTGCATTCTTATTGTCCAGGCTTGGAGACTTCCTGTAACGCCCGCATAACCTGACCTGAGTAATTTGCAATTTTTAATGTGTTTAAGAGCATATATTGCTGTGAGAATGAGATTTGACTAAACCTTGTGGAAGTTCACATATTTAGCTGGCATAATAAACCCCATATGATCTTAATTCCAGATAGAGTTTATCTATATGCATCTCCAGGTATGGTGTCCACTTAAGGGACTCGTTTGTTTTGCAAATACAGCCATGTTCTTAAAATCAACAACTTCAGGCATTTGTTGGTTTTATTATCTAAATGCAATGATAGGAGCAGAGATTTGTCTGCGGTTTTGAGTTGTGTGGCACAGCCAGTATCAATTTGTAGTTGTTCGTGAATTAGTTGCTCGTGTACCAGTGGCAAGAAATTGAAATAAAATAGGCTCATTTCTATTGCTTGCATTTATTTCACTAACACTAAAGTTCTAACTTGAATCATTAGTATGTGAACTGCTTTATCGTTTGATATGGTTCTGACTTGCCTGCATTGGATAATGGTATTGTTTATATTCTCAGTTTCAGTTTGCTATATAACTACCTGGCGCTAAGTATAGTTCCTAGTACATGTTAGTAGAATCAATTTTCTTGCTTCTGATTCTATAGTCTTGTCGAATAATCAGAAGTTATTGTTTGTTGATAATAGTATTCTACACACCAATACTTGTACTCACAAGTATGTTAAAACGGATGCTAATAGCTTCAGTTTGTACTGTCAATTAGACTGAAGTTTTAATTTTTGTACTAGCTTATTAAGTCGCACGTTCGTGTGACTATCACCGCTCTCTTGTTTATATATGTTCTACTCATTTTAAGCATGTCCATGAGGTTTTGTGGTCTGTATCACTATCAACCCAAATAACCGATGTATGAAACAGTAAGTCGATTTGGCTTAGCCGGCAATCCACTAACCTTGTCGTAACTGAACTGATATGCTACCTGAATCCAGCGGGTGACTTGCCCCGGCCCAATAAGAAGAATATACCCTATATTAAGAAATGAGTGGGGGCATTGGTTGTGTTCTTTTGAGTTAGATTATTCTTTAGCTATTACCGTCCGCACTTTTTAAATTGCTAAACGGTGTATTTTTTTATAAAAGTTTTGTATAGCAACTCATCATCTCACCTTTATAAAGTAGATTTTTATAGTAGTTAATTTTATTGTTTATACTACTAAATAACTATTAGAAAAATCAAATAATCTTTTATTTTTCATCATCTAAAAGAACACAACCATTAGAATCTGGGGAAAACTTCAAATTCTTATTTAGTAGCCAAGCCACCTATACATCTTGGCCCATTTAAATCTTGTCAGTGAAACCGGTCCGGCCCGTTAGACCTATTTCCCAACTTGAGAGAAAAGTAGACCGGCTCCCTTTTTTTTTTTTTTTACAAGTTGATCATTTTCGCTAACTTATTTCGAAACTGGTTCATATCAAAAGCTTTAACCAAAAATAGACTGTTGGGTTAGCGCCAAACCATTTGGCGCTGAAGTAGTGCCGAATAACGCCACGTATATTGGCGCTGAGACGTCTGATGATGTTACATGGCGAGGAGCAGAGCATGGAGCCGGTGACAGGTGAGCATGATGGTACATGCATGCACCGAAGCATGCAACTTGAATACGTGTGATGCCAGCCATTAATTTTCTCCTCGATCGATCGGCTGCGAGCACACGCAGCAATGCAATGTCGTGGTTGGTGCATATTACACGAATGCTTTTTAATACTGATGCGTGTGATTTGGGCCAGTTTGCGATGAATGGCTAGCTAGCTAGTAAACATGTGCCAAAGCAAAGCGATTGCAGCTAGCTTGTCTTTGCCGCCATGCAGTGCACCTCAGAACTGCACCTCAGCGCCATTTGCACTAGCGCTGAGCTTGGCCACCTCAGCGCCAGGAGCTTTGGTGCCGACCTCCGTGCCACGGCGATATAAGGCGGCTCCACGTTGGCAGGTCTCAGCACCAACATACGTAGCGTTATTTGGTACTATTTCAGTGCCAAATGGTTTGGCGCTGATTTTTGGTTGAAGTTTTTGGTAAGGACCAGTTTCAAAATAAATTTACAAAAAGAATTAATTTATCAAAAAAGCGGCTCTTTCCTTCACAGCACTCAACACATGTCGTCGGCTGCTTTCGGTCTACCCTGCCACCCCTTCCTCCACTACTGCTCTCCTAGAATTGTATGCATCAAGGCAGTGGGCTCCCATTCATCTACTTTCTTTCTTCCTGTCCAGTGTCCATGGCAGTAGCAGCGGTGGCCAAGCAAGTGCCAGCTCGAAAAGTAGCAACACAGCTCTAGCCCACCATGTCGGAGCCGGCGCACCACCTCATCATGGACCGTGCCCCCGCAGAGGCACACGCGCCCTACGGAGGGCATAGGTGGCTTTGTCTGCCCTTTGTTAGAAAGTGAGAGAGAGAGAGGAGACAGATGCCGGAGAAAGGGAGAGAGACAGAGGAGAGAATGGCACCAGAGAAAGTTGAGGTCCCACACCGAGATCAGCCATCACCGTCGACGCCACCCTTGACCCATCACTGCCGAGGCTGGCCACCGCCCCCGATGCATCGTCAGACCCTAGATTTGCCCTGTGAACGTGGGCGTTGCCAAGCTCTGCCGCCCTCGACATGCCTCCACACCCAGATCTACCGTGGGGAGGCAGCCGCCGCCAAGATCCACCAATATAATCGCTTGAACATTAGACTTTGTTCCTTAAACGGTGTATCTTCACCATATTATGGAGAACATACATCTTTCCTGGGACCGATGGCCAACTGTGTGAGCCTGTGAGGTGGTTATCATTGGACTTGGATCTCCTATTATTATATTAGTGATATTATGGCCAATGACAGTAGATCATATCATTATACAGGTCTCACGTGTCAATACTATAACATCACTACCATAATGATAAAGGATGTGAATACTAGCGTAGTAGTCCGTGTCGCTGGGCTTGAGCCTAATGAGGAGAGAAACATCCCACCACCGGGACAAACAAAACTCGAAATATTACAAAATCAAACATCTGCTGTTATACGTACTCAGAGATTTTTGTTGCTGCCTCTGCGAGCTCGATCAGCTTTTCTGTGCTTTCTCTCAATGCAGTATATATAAATTAAAGCAAATTACATACGTACAGGATGTGGACTTGATGTCCTTACAACTCGACGTCATGATCACATAATGTAGACACGTAGGAAGAATTAATTCAAAACAAGATCAAAACACGAAAAGACTCAAGTTATAAACAGCTATATATCTATATAGTGACACTATTTTATCCTTAGATATATTTATGCATTGACTAAGTAATACAGTTTATATATATATATATATAAAAAATTTATTAGCATCCATATAAATCTATATAAGAATTAAAAATTTTGTAGCGTGGAACAGAGAGATCGGGGAGAGATCGAGGAGAACTAAAAGCATGTCACAATTGTTCAACACAGATGGCATCTCATGGCGGGTGGGGCGTGGTCCTGAATCTCTGATCACCTTATCACATCAGGATCCAGGGCTGCACGAGCAGTTCGGAGAGCTCCTGGGTGGCGCCGCTCGGATCAGTGGGTTCCTCTCGAAGAAGTTGGCCGGCCGGAGCTCGAACGCGGCGCTCAACGTCGGCATCACCGGGAAGTCTTCCTGGTAGGGGATGTGGTGCAGCCCCACCGTGTACCACACGACGATGTCCTCGTCCTTGATCCTTCTGTTCCTGCTCCATCATCATCGATCCAAAAGCCATAGACATGATCAATGAACGGTGAGCTATATGATCGTCAGCCATGGCGATGTTATGTGTACGTACCTCTTGCTCCAGGCGGCCAGGTTGTCGTCTCCGGTGCTCCGGTCGGCGTACAGGCCGGACGCCCACTTCTCCGACTTGTTGTACGGCGTCACCCACACCTGCTTCTTGGTGTAGCCGGCTCGCCGCTGGGGGTAGTCGTCGTCGGCCAGCAGCGAGGCCGCCGTCGCGCCGCCCGGGTCGAGCCGGTAGCCGACCTCGTTGCCAATCTTCGTCTTCTTGCTCGGGTTGACGAAGAGGAGCTCCGCAGGCGCGCCATTGACGACATCCACCTGACCTTGGGCCTCGGTCTCGGCCACCTCCCGGAGCACCGTCCAGTAGCTCCTCCTCGGCGTGGGAGCGCCGCCGGTTGCCGGGACGCCGCTGTTGCGCCTGGGGACGATGGTGTTCTTGACGAACGAGTTGTTGGTGCCGTCGATGTCGAGGTCGAGGTGGTAGGTGACGAAGTGGTCGTGGTAGACGCCGACGGTGTTCTCGGCGACGAGCGTGCCGTGCGCGTCGTCGGCTGATCTGATCTGGCTGACATGCGTGTAGTTTGTTGCCTTCATCTCCAGGATGCCGCTAAGAGACACCTGCAATACATGCGTGGAAGAATCTCCAATATATTGAGTGGTCTTTTTTTATCATCTTTAAAAAGTACCTCCAGGTACAATCTAGGTATAAAGAATTTTGGTAACTCAAGATACAATGTATTAAAAAGAGATTTGCTCCGGTCCGACAAAAAATACCTTGAGGTACTGATACCTCGAGGTACCAAATCGTTTCTCACCATTAGATCTAGCTGAGTAGATGTGCACCGTTAGATCCAACAATTAGAAACGATTTGGTATCACAAGATATCGGTATCTCGAGATACTTTTTGTTATTTTTTTGTTAGACTGAAGCAAATCTCTACTAAAAACTGTGGTATATTGAGGTAATTTTTTAAGGACGATAAAAAAGGTCTATTGAGTGAGAGAGCGCTACTTCTTCGCTTTAATTTGCTTTAGACACGAGAGAGACAATAAAATATCATCATATACTCGCTCTCCGATTTTAATGTGCAGCACAGCTAAACATATACCACTTCTGTTTCATAATATAAGATGTTTGAATTTTTAGTTGTAACGTTTTACTATTTGTCTTATTAAAAAATTAGTACAAATATAAAAAATGACAAGTCATGCTTAAAGTTTTTTTAATAACAAAGTAAGTCACACGCAAAATAAATGATATTTTCATAATTTTTTGAGTAAGACAAATGATCAAACATTATAAAAAAATAGTCAAACATCTTACATTATAAAACGGATGGAGTATTTTACTATTTATATTTTTTTATAGAAAAATATGTAATTATCATTTATTCTGTTATGATCTGATTTACATAACATATACACTTACCAAATTTGTAAAAAATTCTTCACTAAAACTAATATGTGAACGTAAGCTCCGAATGAAATCAACGACGTCATCTATTAAAACCGGTGAAAGTATATACCACAGTCTTGATGGAGCCGCTAGTCTTGAACTCCCAATCGAAGGTGTAGTCATAGTTCCCAACCGTCGCCACCATCCTCACCACCAATGTCACGTCTGGCCGGACCTCGGTGACCTGCATGCAGCTCTTGCGAGAGTCGCGATCAGTCGAGAGTCCAGACGAGCTGATCGATCTGAGAGTGAGTCGATTCATGCATGGAAGCTAGCTAGCTCACCGGCGCGTCCGGCCCGGCGACCTCGGTGTGGCGCCACGCGACGTCGCCGGCGTACCGCTCGAAGACGCAGATGGCGTTCCCGGACCTGACGGGGCTGCCGTCGGCGCTGGCGTAGTAGGCGTCCATGTAGCCGGCGCCGCTGGGCGGGCAGTCGGCGCCGGGCTGGAGCGGGACCGCCGAGACGCCGAGGCCGTACTCGCCGGCGTCCATGAACGTGTGGAAGTACCACTCCTCCTCCGGGTCCATGTAGGGCACGAACACCTCCGAGACGAAGCCGCGGTAAAGGACCCGCCGCCACGCGCCGGCGTCGGCGTCGCGGACGGAGGCCGCCGAGATGACGGTGCCGGCTCGCATGTCGAAGCCCACGTGGAACTCCCAGTTGGCCCACCTGCAGTGAAGCTCGAGTAGTGGTGTGTAGTCCATCAGTCCACCAGCTGAATTTCTCGGCTATTTCACATTCTTTAGGAGATATTCTTTCTCCGTGATGTTATTTAAAATAATACTACCTCCGTCCCAATGTGGGTGTACTTATGAATTTTTTTATCTAACGTTTGTCTTATTTAAAAAAAATATAATGTTTTAAAAAATAGTCAAACTATTCAAGTTTAAATTTACGCTTTGAGATAAAAAAAAATACAATTATGGCTATAACTATATGTATACCAGTAATAAATTGATTTGTTCGTTTTGTTAAACATGCATGTGTATTAATATATCACATGTTAATCTAGTCAAATTTTCTTTAAAAAAATCAACTACTTCATCCGTTCATAAATATTTGACACTGTTGACTATTTGACATATGTTTAACCGTTTATTTTATTTATTTTTTAAAAACATGTAAAACTATATATATATATGCTAAAAGTATATTTAACAATAAATAAAATGATATAAAAAATTAATAATTATATAAATTTTTTTAATAAGACAAATAGTCAAACATGTATAAAAAAGTCAATGATATTAAATATTTAGGGATAGAGGAAGTATTTAGATAATATATAAGAAACCAACACGAAGAAAAGTTAGAATCCATTCCTAATTACTGGAGGCACTTAATTACCTCACAACATGACCGTCTATGTGGAAGCCCTTCCCCTCCGGCTGCACCACGACGCCAGCCGCCGGCACTGCTCCGTTGAACGGCGGCCCGGCCTTGCCGGCGCGGTAGTCCGTCCCGTCGGCCTTGGGCACCGCGTACACCGCCCTGTCTCTGAACCCGACGATCGCCATGCGCTCGAGGTCCACCACCATCGTCACGCCCTCCAGCGGCCGCGCGTAGAAGTTGGCGGTGGCGCCGCCGCCTGTGACGAAGCACTGCATCTTCGCCAGCCTTGTCGCCGCCTCGCCGTCGCCGTCGCCGCTGTCGCCGAACCACCCCATGGAGAACACCCCGCAGCCGACGTCGCCCATGGCCAGCCCGCGCCGCCGCACGGACTCCGCCAGGGGAGGGTACCGGCCCGCCACCGCGGACGCCGCCACCTGCTCCTCCGTCGTGAACATGGGGAAGCCGGGGCCCCGGTGGACGCCGTGCGAGACCACGGAGGGGGCGGCGGTGTCGGTGACGTCGACGCGGAGCTCGTGGGAGGCGCCACCGGCTCGCGCGATGACAAACGCGCGGCGTGGGAGGAGGAGGGCGGTGCCGTTGGCGGCGGCGCCGTGGCGGCGAGAGACGACGTCGGGTTTGTCGGGCTCGTCGAGGCCGACGTAGTGGAAGGAGACTGGGCGGCCATGGCCATGGAGGAGAGGGGATGCGAGGACGGCAGACGTCGCCGCCGTGAGCTCGAGGGGAGAAAGAGGGTCGAGTGGGTGAGAGAGGACGGGATGGGGCATGGCGACGACGGCCATTGTTATTAAGATGGCAAGCACGAGAGGAAACATTGTGATCGAGAGCTATTTGCAGCTCGTTTAAGCAAGCAAAGCGAGGATGCAACAATTAACGGATGATCAGCATATATATATAGGCCCCGTTTAGTTCCCAAAAACTTTTAGGAGAGTGATCACATCGACGCGTACCGTTATATATTTAAAGTATTAAACGTAGTCTAATTATAAAACGAATTTTAGATTTCGCCTAGAAAACGCGAGACGAATCTTTTGAGTCTAATTAATCTGCCATTAGCACAAGTTGGTTACTGTAGCACCTATTACTAATCATGTCCTAATTAGGCTCAAAAGATTCATCTCATGATTTCCCCTATAAATGTGTAATTAGTTTTAATGTTTGTCTATATTTAATGCTCTATTTATGTGTCCAAAAATTCAATGTGATGTTTTTGGAAAAAGTTTTTAGAAATTAAACATGACCATAGATCAATATTTGTCAATATTCGTGTCATCGGTATATTTATAAACGAAAAATTATTTATAAATAAAACTATATATTCTTAGTGATTTAGAAGCAAAGGTTAAAAAATAAATTACAATAAAATTAAAACACTAACATAAGCTTGAAATTTAAAGTTAAACTTGTAAATATAAGTAGAAATGGAACAACAAGGCTGAATAAGCATAAATGAAACGACGAGGCTAAATATAGTATAATGTATACTACCATAACACCTTCCCGTGGTTAAAGATGCATTGACTTGAACGGCATTCTTGCAGCAACTTGACGCTTATAATGATAAACGTGCAAAAAGTCAGAATCCGCTACTAGGAGGCGAAAGAAAAAATAATAGTACAAATTAATGAAAGGATTTAATAGTTGAGTTGAGCCATCGCGAGTCGAATTTGAGTTGCGACCTTGCAACAGGTCGCTCTACACATGCATTTGAATTGTGATATATGTGGTCCTTTTCATCACAAGAAAAAATGGGGTAGAACTATGAATTAAGTCCCATCGATCGACAGCTCAATCCGTTGGAAACCTTTTGGCAACTTGCGATGCAACATGGACAGCGCCAATAATGCTTAATTTCTTCCACGATGCCCAAACACTTGTTGCAAATACATGTTAATTGTCTACACCATCAAATAGTACGTATATGGCGAAAGAGCCTGTAGCTTAGTGGTTATAAAGGTCTTAGTAGCACTCCTGTGTTCGAGTCCTTGTTAGAGCGAATTTCTCAGGATTCTAACGGTTTTGTGCTTTTAATAATAGGCGACTTACCAAAGTACGTATAGCATGAATTAATTAATGCACCCATGAAAGGATGGCAGCATACCTAAGTTGTACATAGGATGTGTTCATTTCATACCGAATTAGGATGAAAATTTATTTGATTTTTTTAGAGCTGTTTTGCGGTATAAATGATAAATTAAATTAATTACTATAGAGTTAAAAATCTAGTTTAGAAAGATGAGGAGATGAAATTCTATGCAGAAAGTTTTTTTTACAAAAATAACATTTGATAGTCGGAAAAATATGTGCGTAAAAGTCAAAAAATTAATCTGGATTATATCCAGGTAAACGAAAGCAGCCATAACAGTATATGGGAAAAAAATATGGTATTTTTTATTGTTTAGGTATACTTTAAGATTCGTGTAAAGATTAACCCCGGTCTCACATATACGTATGATTTTGTTTTGAATTATCATATCATTTACAAAAATAACCACACAAATAATATATGAATCTCACCCATAAATAGTGACTCTCTATTATCACTATCACTAGTAAGGTGTATTGTAAAAGAACTCTACGAAACATGTGGTAATAGTCTCATTTAAGTTGAACAAATTATCAAATATTTGATGGTACGAATTTCAGAAGTATGGGATCGACCAAGTTGGCTGATAATAAATTAACGTTGATAATTGAAACGACTAGTTGGCCAGATTAATGGAGTAACGTGATAAGAAAGAATATACAAATATAGGAATCCCAGGATCGGTTGGAAGCTGTCAAGGCTTGCTCTCTTTGCTTCGTCAAATCAATTTGAATCAGAGTAGGAGGTTCCTGCCTCATTGTTTCACTTATAGTAAATATAAATGAAGCAGTATATTACTAAATAAAAAATAAAAATAATTTATGAGTAAAACTTTTATATACACGTGTTTGTTCTTTTAAAAGAAAATTTATAAAATAAATTACAATGACCCTAAAATCTACTTCAAAACTAAGCTTTAGAATTTAAAACCTGGTATATAATCATAAGCATAAGAAGGGCCATCATATGCGTGGTTACTTGTAGTCGTGGACGAGGTGGATTATTAGGTTACTGATATATAATTGATTAATTGAGGCCGATTGTCAATTAGGTGGTGCGGCTAATAAATGAACCGAGTTTGCACCTACTAGACGTTCATTAGAGCACGTATAATAGTCAGCTATAACAGCAGGTACAATAGCAGAGGCTATAAGCCGGCTATAAACATATTTTAAAGAGATAAGAGAGAAGAAAAGAGAGGTGAGCTACTAATTTATAGCCAGCTACACACGAGCTCCAAGACAAAATGTGTGTATGATATGTGGGACCATGTATTGATGTTTTGTAGGTAACTATTATATAAATTGGCTATTAGATTGACTATATATAAATTGGAGCTAGTAGTTGACTATACTGTTGAACTTGCTCTAAGTTGGTAATAGCTGACGGTGAGCAATAAGAAAATAGAAAAGGAAGTGAGGTTGACTCTCACGCAAGAGCTAGCTATGCACGTACTTCGGAAAATGTATTATATACATATGAAGAGAAAAATTGAAGATAAAATTTACCGTCAATCTTATAGCTTATCTATTATTATATGTGTTTACTCTAATAGGAGTTTATGTTAGTTAAATGGGCTAGGCTCAATTAATTTTAATTAAAATTCCACTAGCCCATAATGAATGGTAGAGACAATAATACCACCTTGGAGATTTAAAGTGAAGAAACTCAACTTAAATAGAGAAGTAGAAGAGACTCATCTTTGTTGACGGGTTGAAATGATAGGAAGACCGTCCCACGCGTGCGCGCCGTCTGGTCCGGTCCGGTCGGCGTTGGCCGGCCGCTGTGCCCGCCCCTTCCTTTTTGCAACGGCTCCTTCTTCCTCCTGAGGCAGCGGCAATCCATCTCCATTCTTTTGCTCCTCTGGTTATTTGAGTTCTTACGATTCCTCTCTGTCTCTCCAGTTCTGATCGCTTGCGCACGCAAGTGTTTGGGACGAGCAGGCCTCAGGAACCCCTCTCGCCAGAGTACCTGCACAGGTAGGCGGGAGCTAAGGTTTTTGGAGAGTGCATCCGCACGACTGCTCGCATCATCCCACGATGTCAAGTGACGGAGGCTGATCGCTTGCACGCACAAGTGTTCGGGACGAGCAGGCCTCCGGAACCCCTCTCGCCAGAGTACCTGCAGAGGTAGGCATGTGCTAAGGTTTTTGAGGAATGCATCTGCACAACTGCTCGTATCATCCCACGATGTCAAGTGACGAAGGCACGCACGGCGACGACAGTGGCTCCGGCGGCGGCAATGGGAACAACGGTGGTTGAAATGGAAACATCAATGGAGGCATCACTGTCTTAAATACCAGCGGAGGGCCTTTCTCAGGGTATATCGCATTCCTTCTCTCTCTGCTTACTGTTTTAGAATGCATGTTAGCAATGGGTTCATTGCTATGTTCCTGTTTCTGTCATGGATGTTTATGCTTATTACAAATTAAGCATGGTGTTAAATGTTCTATTCTAGATTATTCCCTATGAATGTCATGCATGTTATTCTATTATTTTGGATTAAAATATGCCGAAATGTGACCATATTTCCAACAGCTTATAGCTAGTAAATAGGCTTTATCATTAAACTTGCTCTTAGGGAACCCGTCCACGTACGTACGCTTTATAGTGCACAAACATGTTTTACGTATCTTGCGCGACTTCCATTCAGTTTTAAATTCGGGCCAAATGATACGGAGCAATGAAATATACCTACGGTCATGGTTTTACTACGATAATTTTGAAAAGTAGGACATTGTTGACCGTACTTAAATTAATATTCACGTGTTTTTTCACTGTCATATCATGTTTTTATCTTGGCAATTAAATTGGGCGAGAATTACTAGTGAAAGTGCCCACTACTAAAAAATCGTTTTACCAGCCAGACAAAATGGATTTTTGCATGCATGTTAGACATGCCGCCTCTAACAAAAGCGGCTAATATATTTTTCAACCTAAAGATTATCTGATTTTTTATAGCTATTTAATGGTATCAATGATGTAATTAACTAATTATAAAGTTAAAAAAATCTACTTTAAAAATATCCTCATGTTGTGAAAGGAACTGATCTACATTTAATGGTATATATATGTAAACAATGTAACTAACTACTTATAAAGTTAAAATTCTGCTTTAAAAATATCCTCAAGTTATGAAAGGAACTACTCTACATTTGAACAAGTACAACTCTGGAACCCAAAATGACTTTTTATTAAGATTTGATAACTGAATATGGTGTGCATTGTCAAATAATTTCAGAACCGGTAATTAAATTGAGATAAATTCCTTTTGCTGCACCATAACATTCACATTGCTGCACTAATAATTTAATTAACTATCCATGAATTGAATTCATAGGTTCATATGATAAAGTACAACAAGCTGCTTCATGATAAGACGAGAGATCTTGTCTTTGTGAAATTTTACTCTAAGCTAAGGAACAAGAGAGAGAGAACAAAACAAGATATCCTTTAGAGAAGGAAGTGCATGATGTTGTGGCTGATGATGGCAATGAGTCCATTACTTGTATTGTACCTCTTTCTAATGACTTGCTGGACATGATTCACAAGATGGAACATCATAGGGATAATCATCACAATCACAAGAAAAAAAGAAGATGCATATGCACCCTAGGAAGAAGAAAATTAAGAGCGTGCAATCCTTGACGAATGATGTTCTAATGCAACCTGGACCTTCATCTTATGAATCAGAAGATGGCGATGGCAATGACAATGGCGGCACTTTGGTGCAATCCCCTGAATATGATAAGTCGCCTAGTGCATCTAAATCTGATTAGAAGAATCTACTGAACTTGATGTTTCTATTTTGCCGAGTAATGGTCATGTTCCTCTTGTGATGAACTATTTAAAATTTATGTCAAGAACTTAAATGCTATGTGTTGACTATGAACTATTAAATTGTTAAGTATTCTCCACTTGTATTGATGTGTGATGTACTCATGTATTTGTATGAACTATGAAATGTTGATGCTCTATGAAATGTTGATGATTTATATGTGTCAACTTTTAGGCAAAGGTATATCATTTTTTTTCAGTTTTTATTAGTATTTTTACAAATCTGCTAAATTACTTAGATACCAGTATAGCCCGCTATAGTCTATCTTAGTTGTAGGAGAGATGAACCTTGGAAAGCAGGTGTGCTTCATCGAGGATGAGCTCACCACCATGGCCGCCTTCCATGAGAAGCTAGTGATCATGTACGAAGAGGAGGAGGAGCTTGATGCGTTATAGTCTAGGACTAGAAAAACATGTCATGGAGATGATTATAAGCCAAAATTTGAATTTTTATCATATTTTATTTTTTAGTTTTGCCTTTTAGATCGCTACGAACACATATATAAAAGTTTTATTCGTAAATAATTTTTCGCTCATAGATATGTCGTTTGATTTTTTTTCTTGAAAAAAGTGAAAAGATGACCCTATTGATAGGGATGAAAACGGGACAGGAAAATCCCGTCCCGACCGGCACCGTATATCGATTTTCCTGCCCGAATACCATTTTGACAGGAAAAATAGGAAACCGGAAAAAACAGGAAAAGCCGGCGAAAACGGTAGCGAAAACGGTTGAGGTGTTTTCCCGACTGCTTTCACGGTTCCCGTATTTTCCCGGGATAATTCCCGTGGATATTCCCGTTTTGAACTCTACCATGATCTTATATTCTTATGAGTATGTATTGATGAACTAATTTATATGATGTTGTATGTTCTCATCAATTGTTTTAGATATCCGCACTAATTTTGTTGCGTCGAATATTTGAAGTGGTTATATGGTTTGTTATTCCTGTTTTGAAATATCGATTCCCGATCATTATCGCCATGTTCCCGATCGAAATGAATCATTTTTGAAATACCGTGTAACCGATTTCGTTTTTCCAATCAACGGTCCCGCTCCCGCTTCCTTTTCTGAGACAAAAAATACAGGAACGAATGTGGTTAGATAGTTTTCCTGACCGTTCCCGACTGTTTTCATCCCTACCTATTGACGGTGGTGCTGATGCGTCCAGACACGGTGGTGCTGATGCGTCTCGTCTGGTATCATCAAGAAGACGGCTGGCAGTCTCAAGAATCTGCGCGTGCGCCATGGGATTGACGGCCAGATCGACGAGCTCAAGAGGTATCTATGAACTTGATTGATGGAGCAAGGTCGTCCAGGTGTTTCAAACTCTGTGGCAGTTGATCCTCGCATAACAGCGCTGTACCAGAAGCTAGGCTGATAATCTTGTGGGTATTGATGGCCCAACCCAACAGAAGAACTAGTCCAATTGTTGACAGAATGAGCATGATGCAGAGCAGCAGAAGCTGATGATGATGGTCGTGGTGGTGTCTATTGTCGGATTTGGGGGTCTTGGTAAGACTACACCTTTTTGCCAAACTGGTTTATGATAAGATTGGGGAGCAATTTTGGTAGGAATTGGTTAATGGGCCTTGGCTAAGGCCCATATGAGAATTAATTCCTGAAAAATCATAAAAGTCCACCCCATGATGAACAGAAATTTTGGTGTTAATTTTAGAAACTTATCAGATCTTTTCATATGTGAGAGTTCGGATATGGTAGGCGTACTGATCACACGTCCTATATATAACGAACCGCTATCTCTCCGTAAACACACGTGAAAACAATATAGGGTTTGTCTTTTCCTCTGTATTGCGCCATCACCGTCGTCTACTCCATCCCCTCCGCCGGCCGTGCCCGGCGATCCGAAGAGCAGGTCTCTGGAACCATCGCCTTCGTGAAGTCCTACATCGAGAGAGAGCGAATGAGGTTTTTGGAAAGCGCTCCGCGTGACTGCTCGTCGCTCGTCCACGACGGCTCGTTTTCCTTGTTGCGGCTCGCCGTCATCAGCATCCTACGTCATGAGTCGTCCGTGTTGCGCCCAATCCTCCTCAGAACCACTTTCGGTACATGTTAATTATGTTTAATTTAGTTCTGCATCTGTTTAATATATTCGTGTATAACTCTTTCGTATACATGTTTAGATTAGATCTATTCATGTTGGTTGATCCATGTCTTAGCATGCTTTTATTTTACAATGTCATGATTTATTTATACGATAGATTAAATTATTTTGTGCTTATATATTCAATAAATTTGACTGCAAGGCATTCGTTTCAGTTTCAGACTTCTCAGTACCATGCAGTCAAGGCCTTACGAAACGGGAGTCTTCCCAGGCTTACGAGGTGCAAGACATCATTGATGGTCTTAGGGACTATTTGGGAAATAAGAGATGTGCTTTGATATTATAAGATTTTTTAAATTTGTCTAAATTTATTAATGTATCAATATATATGTTTTGTATATGTATGATGATTCAATAGCACATAATTAAATGTAGGTAAGGCTATACAATCTTATAATATGGAATAGAGAAAATAACTAAGGAGAGTTTTTTTTTTCTTTTCAGCCCCTTGGAATGTTTGGTATAAATTATGGATGGCAAGAAATTGTGCATTGTTCAATGCAATACCTGGCCAATTACTGCATTAGTAGATTTCTTTTAATTTGTGACCATGTCAAGTTTCCCGATGCGCCTGTGATTGAAAGAAAACATAACTTAGCTGCTATTACTTAATGTTACCGATCATGATTTTTATCTGAACCTGTTAATTTGCCCACGGTATTCATGGATTTGCCCACACAGATTTACTTTATTTAGTTAAATAATGTTATCATGTGTGGTTTCATTTATAATTTCAATCATACCTTACCATGATGCATGTAAATATAATATGTGAAAACAATAATTTGACAGGTATCTTATTGTAGTTGATGACCTAGGGAAAAAAACCATGAGATATTATTAGTTGTGATTTTCCAGAAAATGGTAATGGAAGCAGAGGGATAATAACCACGTGTGTAGAAGTCGTGGCTTACTGGGCTTGTGGCAACTATCAATCCATTTACAAAATGAAGCCCATGGATAATGATTACTCAAAAGGATTTTTTTTTTAAAATGAGTATTTGGATCCCAGGATGGCTGATGAAAAAGTCTCAGCTGAAATATTACAAAAGTGTGGAGGTTTGTCCCTTGCAATATGTAATTTCTATAAAGTTAATTTCATTCTCTCTCATCCCATAAAATCACATCACCTTAATTATTTTTAGTTTTAGAATGATATATCAAGGATGTAAATTAAGTTATATCATCTCAGTTGTTTTTAGTCTTAGGATGATACATCTCAATTGTTTTTAGGCTTAGATGATACATCAAGGTTGTAAATTAAGCCATATCATCTTTATTGTTTTTAGCCTTAGGATGATATATCAAGGGTGTAAATTAAGTCATATCATCTCTACTATTTTTAGTCTTAGGATGATACATCTAGAGTGTAAATTGCATCTTTTCACATCATCTCAATTGTTTTTAGCCTTTGGATGATTTATCAAGAGCGTAAATTGCATCTCTTCTCTCCAAAACACACACCATACAACCTAACTATTTATAATCTATGGATAATTGATAAAGACACAAAAATATATAAACACATGAAAAAAATCATATAGTAGGTAAGAATTTTTTTAAAAAATTCATATCTACTATATTATCCCACAGTTCTTCCGCAGCAACACGCGGGTTATCCATCTAGTTTTTACTATAGCCAGCCTCTTAGATTGTCAACCGGAAAGATAATGCAAGAATGGGACAGGATACTGAATTTTTTGGGCAGCACATTTGGTGGAAATCCTAGCTTGGAAAGCATGAGGCAAATTCTAAACCTTAGCTACAAGAATCATCCTCTTTATCCTGGTGGTGTTTAGTTGCCAAAATTTTTTGGCAAACACATCACATCGAACGTTTGACCAAATGTCGAAAGGGATTTTTGGACACAAATGAAAAAACGAATTTCATGGCTAGCCTAGAAACCGCGAGACGAATCTTTTGAGCCTAATTAATCCGTCATTAGCACATATTGATTACTGTAGCACTTATGGCTAATCATGGACTAATTAGGCTCAAAAGATACGTCTCAAGATTTCTTCCATAACTGTGCAATTAGTTTTCTTGGTTCAACTATATTTAATGCTTTATTTAGATATCTAAAAATTCGATGTGATGTTTTTGGAAAAAAAAATTAGTAACTAAACAAGAAGGCGAAGAACATGCCTCCTGTATCTTCGCAAATGTCAAGAGGACTATAGTATCAATAGGGATCATGTGGATAGACAGTGGATTAACTGTAGGCTTTGTGAGGTGCAGGAGCTATTTCAATGAGCTTATCAGTAGGTTGTTGATTCAACCTGTGCAAAATGATTACATGTACTCGTGGGGTTGCAGAGTTCATGATATGATGCTTGATCTGATCCTGAGCAGGTGCAAGGAAGAAAATTTTATCATTTTTGCTACAGTTGTGAAGCGCAACACCCTCGTTTTTTTATGCTAATAGGCTAAAATTTAAATTTTTAATCTTAAATTTAAAGTTAATTTGAGGGTTTTTCATCAAAATTTATTTTTCAGTCTTGGTTTTTAAATGACTAAAAATACACATATAAAATTTCTATTATTTTTTATTTACGAATATACTGTTTGTTTTTCCATAAAAAAGTGAAAAAATCACCCCGGCATGTCCATGGGTAAGCCGCGTGGATACAGCTGTGCAATAAGCTCCACCGGCTGTCTTTGCAGTCCAAGGCTGCAGAATCAGACTGTACAATGTTAACAGAGGGCAGGGAAGTTCCTGCTCACCTTGCTCAGATTTGATCAGTTTCAGTTTGGAAAGCATACGGGTGGGCTCCCATTGTTGCTGCAGTTTGTACTCCCTCCGTCCCACAAATAGGGATGAAGATGAAAACGGATCGAAAATGGTCGGAAACTATTTTTATCGTTTTTATATTTTTTTAAATCGAAATCAGAATCAGAAACCTCGGATACGAAAACGGAATTGAATATTATCGAATGCGAAAACGGCTCGAATTCGAATCGGAGCGGATATGGCAACGGATATTTATCGTATTACAGCAACTCTCAAACCGAGGTTTTATTTTGTTTCTAAAACAATAGATCAAATTTCAAACATTAGCAACTAACCATGACATTTTTTACCATTAGAACCAAGTTCGTAAGTCACCTTGTTAATGATTGTCTAAATACTAAACAAAGGCTATAATTTATAAATTATTATAGTAAATACAAATTAAGCGGATTATTATAAAAGTTCACATATCATATTATAAAATAAAATATGTCTCGTACAAGTTAATACAAAGTAAAGTGATTTTATATGTTTTTTGATTAAGGACTTAAGGCTAACTCGCTGAAGTGGGATGGGCCATTTTGGTTTATATCGTGAATTTATGTCATAGGTCTGCAGAAAAATTTCAAAAAAAATTCTGGAAAGTTTTCGAGAAAAATTCCGACCGATTCCGATTTCCGACGGATAGTGCCTTTACCGTATCCGTTTCCGTTTTCGAGAAAAAAATTCTGAATTTGTTTTCGTTTTCGATAAATTCCGAAAAAATTCCGACCGACGATTTCCGTTTCCGAAAACTGGTCCAAAATCCAGAAAGATTCCGAACCGTTTTCATCAAAAAACCAACTTTTCGGTTTTTGTGTCGAGCATTTGACCATCCGTCTTATTTGAAAAAATTTCAAGTAATTTTAAAAAAAATTAATCACACATAAAGTACTATTCTTGTTTTATCATCTAATAAAAATAAAATTATTAATCATAAATTTTATTTTAAATAAGACGAAGAGTTAAACATTGTATCAAAAAACCAAAGAGTTGATTTGTTTTGGGAAGAAGGGAATACATCTCTATGTGTTGCATATATATCATATTGAAAGATAAGCTCCGATCGAGCTAGCCGGCCTAACTGCCATTAGTCAACTGCTGTAATGCCTTCGTCTCATAATAATCTTATTTTTCGTTTTTCGTGTCCAACGTTTGACGATTCGTTTTATTTGAATTTTTTTTGCGATTAATATTTTTATTATTACTAAATGATAAAATATAAATAGTACTTTATACGTGACTAATTTTTTTAAGTTTTTACATAAATTTTTTAAATAAGACAAATGGTTAAACGTTGAACACGAAAAAACAAAAAATAAAATTATTATGAGACGGAGGTAATATCTGATGATGATTATGATTAATTGTTGGCTTTGATTGTGAGGTATAGCTCCCTCATAGAATAGGTGGTCTTGTGCATTTGGTGACGCTGGAAATAGCTCGTCGCGATGTATTCATCCCGTCAGATATTGTCACTTTGCCCTGCCTATCCCATTCCCACCTGACATCATCATGTTTTCCAAACTGCTAAACGGTGTATTTTTTATAGATATTTTCTATAGAAAAGTTGTTTTAAATAGTCATATTAATCTATTTTATATTTTTTAAAATAATTAATAATTAATTAATCATGTACTAATTTATTACTACGTTTTTCGGGCCGGGTAAGTTAACTTATCCACACGTCTGCCGAACGTGGCCCTAGTCTAATCTCTACGCACTCTGGACATCATGGTTTGCAATTTCGGTGGGGTCTGATAACAGTATTACTCTCTCCGTATGATAATGTAATACTTTTTAGTCTGCTTAGATTCATATGGATACTAATGAATCTAAACACTACACATTCATCAATTAATGAGTTTAGAAAAGGTTAGAAAGTCTTACAATATAAAACACGAAGTTATTACACCGTTTAAGAAAACTCTCGCAAAAATCATACCGTTCAAGAGCATAGAAAGCCTGCCCGTGATAATCTGTATAGAATAGGGCTGACTTCTGTAGAAAGTAGAAGCGTCCATGAGTAGTACAGAAAATGGTAAATATGCGTGGAAATACAATGGTGCAAATTCATAAAAACAACATGAATTTTCATGTGAGCTGGGAATGTTAATATGGCAGTGGATTGCATTCCATGAATAGCAAATTACAGGCATCAGGACCAGTATTGTCTGGCTTACACTAACAAATTACATACCCCTTGGCCGTTTGATGCGTAAATAAACAAGTAAAACAGTGAACTTGAGCATGGCACTATGATACAAAGGAATGGATACACGGGACGGTGGGACTAGAACTATCAAATGACCCAAAACCAAGCAACAAATGAACCAACGACCAGCCCAGCGACAAGGAACAGCGTTATGACTATACCGGCTGTCTCGGAGTGTTGGATTGGCACAGCCTTGGGTGCGAGGGTCATAAGGATGCAGGTCAGGTATCCATTGGTGAGTCCAAGAAGACATGTCAGGATGGTAACCGGGATCTCGGTGCGGAAGAAGCTGGGTCCATGGAGGCAGCCATAGAAGAGAGGGTAAAACAGGAGCCTTGCAAACGACCCTGCGACAGCAACATTGGCGTTCTCGAGGAAGTAGAACGCAGGCAGTGACTTGCCAATAAGATCGAACACGTTGTAGGCGGTGATGAGTATGATGGGGTACCAGTCCTTGAGCACCTCAGAGTGCACATCCTCTGTGATGTATCCAGGAAATATGGAGAGAGTGATTGCATAGATGATAGCTATCCCTATCCCATGCCATTTCACTCTCCCAACAATGCTCCACAAGGTTGACCTCCAGGATGATCCAGACATGCCACCATCCTCCTCTGCCTTCTGAGCCCTCTTCTTGATGTTCTTGTAGTATACGATAATAGGAAGCTTGCCGGCCACATTATAGCACACTATGCAGATGATCATGACAACAATGCTAACAACGAAGTAGAGGATTGCGCTCTTCCTTAATCCATGGCTGTCTTGTGGATATACTCCTTTGGTGATTACCCTCAATGCCGAGACAAGTACACCTGCAAAATCCAATATAGAGAACCACGTCACAGTGTATTGCAACAGCATAACAATCTGCATTGCAACAGCTAAGCAGATTGGTAAGGTGCTGGTGGGTTTCCAGATTGACTTTTGGTTCTCGAAATTCCTGCGATTGCAATTTGTTCACAAGGACGTATAAAGTTTGCAAGTAGTCCACCTTAATTTGATGGATTTAAACCCACATGGCCAGTGGTTATTTTTTGACCAATAACTTCAAATGACCTTGTTTATGCATTACAATAGATTGGCCCCATAATGACCATATATACCCTGCCTTAATTTCTCAACCCACATGTTTTTAGTTGACAAATGACAATTAACCATTTTGACTAAATTCATATCAGAGAAAAATGGTAGGAAACCACCCTGAATTTGACAGTTCTGAATGTCAAGCCGAGTGTCCATGCCTTGTTTGTTTGTTTATGCTTAGGATTATTGTATTATGGATTATTAAAAACAATCCAAAACAAACAAATTATTATAATCTAGAACCCAAATTACTTGGCGGAGGAGGAAGCGAGCGGCGTCGTTTCGTTTTTTCACCGCGTGCTATAGTTTTTTTTCGTGTGACGTGCAATGATGATGTGGGAAGCTACGGCGTGGTAGTTGCACGCATTTTCTTTCTTTTTTTCCTTTTCAGCTATATGCATTTTTTTGGAAAGGAAGACGACTCCTCTTTTACTTTTATAATAGTAAAGATAAACATAAAGATAAAGATAATATAGTAAGCTTCTCAAAGGGTGTTTTTTTTATTATTATTGAGTACTTTAAAGTATCTACCCACCTTGTCATCCATTATCTACAGTTTTTTGGCTCAATAATATAGATTACAATAATCTTAGATGAAAACAAACAGGACCGTGAATGGACTTGTTAACCAATTTTTTTAGGGAACTATTCAACTATTACAGAACTCAACTGTACCAAGACAACTGACCATTTTGACTAAATTCAGATCCACTTTTCTTTTAAAAAGATCGCTATGAATTCGACAGCTGTAAATATGAACTGAATGATTTTGTGAAGGGATGTGTTTCAAGATTTTCTAAGCGAACAGTTTAAACCCAACAAGAATCGAAGAAATCGGAGGCATTACCTGAGACTGCGGTTCCTGCGACGACGGCCTGCATGTACCGCTCGGGGAGCTCGCCGGCGAAGCCGATGACACCGCCCTGCACGAGCGCGTCGGCGACGCCGCACAGCACCGTGGCAGCGACGGTGACGTCGAACGCGGCGTACAGGCGGGGCACCCCCTTGACGTAGGCGGCGTCCATGACGGGGACGACGAGGAGCGCGGCCGTGAAGAGCGCGAGGCCCGTGTTGACCCTGGCCGGGGCGCTGGACTTGGGGAAGCAGAGCACGATGAGGAGGAGCGGGAGGAAGCAGGCGAGCATGTAGGAGACGGAGAAGACGCGGTCGACGGGGGCGCCCGGGTAGAGGTAGGAGAAGTAGTCGACGGCGGTGATGAAGGCGTTCCAGGGGAGGAGGAAGCCGGTGCCGAGGATGAAGAAGATGGCGTACGCGATCCCCAGCGTGTCCGCCGGCAGGGGGGGGCGCTCCTCCGCCGCCCCCGCCGGCGGCGGGAGCAGCAGGTCCGCCTCCGCGTCGGCCGGGGTGTACTCGCCGCCGGCCATTGCCGCCGCCGGAGAGGGAGGTGGAGGTGGATTCGGGTGAGGGATCTTCGGTTGGACAGATGGGTGGAGTGGACGTAAACTGATTTCCTTCAGCCTCTCGCTTTGCTCCCTCTTTGTAGGAGAAATTTGATATAAAAATACCACTCATCAACAATATATTTTAATAAAGGTCCCCCGTTTAGTTTCAAAAATTTAACAAAAATATCATATTAAATTTTGGACACGTAGATAGAGTATTAAATATAGGTAAATTAAAAAACTAATTGCACAGTTATGTAAGAAATCATGAGACGAATCTTTTGAGCCTAATCAGTACCTGATTAGCCATAAGTGCTACAATAACCCACATGCGTTAATGACGGATTAATTAGGCTCAAAAGATTCGTCTCCCGGTTTCCATACCAGCCGTGAAATTCGTTTTTTTATTCTTGTCCGAAAGCTCCTTCCAACATTCGATCAAACGTCTGATGTGACACGCAAAAATTTTCATTTCACCGGCTAAACACCCCCAAAATACCACCGGGGGCATTTGAAGCATTATTTTATTTTTTCTTCCAACTGGACATACGAAATGACTAAAATACCCCTCTCATTTCTAAAAAGATCAAATGGAGAAGAGAGAGAAACAGAAAAAATAGAGAAGGGAGAGCACCCGTTTGGCTCCAGCTCAGGCCGCCGTTGGTTCGACCGTCCCTCTTGCCGTCGCCGCCGCAGCTCCGGCCGCTCTTCTCGATGGCGTCGGAGCCGGAGCCGAACCGGGCCTCATCCACTGTGAGCGGTCGCCGCTCTGGCCGTCCCTCTCGCCGCCGGCACCAGAGCCGGACGCCTCCACCTCGCTCAGTTGCCGCCAGACGGCCTACTAACGCCGGCGCTCGAGCCGAACGGGTCCTCTTCTCCATTTTTCTTTTTCTCCCTTCTCTCCATTTGATATGTTTAGAAACGAGAGGGGCATTTAAGTTATTTCGCGTGTCAGTTGGGTGAAAAAATAAAATTATACTTCAAATGCTCCATGATGACATTTTATTAAAAATTATTGCTGATGGGTGGTATTTTTTTAACTGGACGGTATGGAGCGGCATTTTGTTAAAGTCATTGCATATGATCAAATTTGTAGACCTAAGAGTACTAGGGGTTGTTGAAATCTGAAATTCGTTTGAAATTTTTTGAATGGTCGTTGGAAATTTTTTTGATGTTGCTTATTTATGGATGGGAGATAAATATGCTGGAAATATTGTTTTGGAATGTATGATGTTAGGGGAATTTTTTTTTTGAACTATGCTGGCAGATATTTTAGCTATTTTTTGCTTGCTTAATTGCTTAGGGCCACTTTGAAACTCAAGTAAACATTGAGAAACCACAAAAAAAATATAGAATTTTTACGAGAATACGAGGTTTACAAAGCACATAAAAACGTTTAAATGGATATTTTTAAATAAACTGTCGAAAAAAGTAAAAAAAATTAAAAGTTCCCATGATTTTGAATTTTATTTTGGCTCTGTTTGGAAGCTTTGTCAGCTCGGCTTATTACAAAATCTCTATTTAACCAAACAATAGTTAAATTTTAATGAATTGTAATTATAGAACACAAAAAAAGAAGAATTAGAATTCACTTGCTGGAAACCCACCTTTTGAAGATTATCACCGGCTAGAATAGATAGGGTCATAATCTTTTCTCCAAAACCTCCTTGGTTTGAGTCATTTCATATCATATGAATTTAAGAAGCTGGTTGGAGTCTCAATTCTTTATCTCAAATGATCAAACATAAAATTATCGTTCAGAATTTAAATTCTATAAATCTCCTAGAGTAGTTTCTCCCCAAGAATCAAAGGGGCCTACAAGTACAACCATCATATTCTCAGATTCCCTTTCTTGCTTTTGCAGCCTAGTACAAATAGAGCGGCTTCTTTAATCAGAAAATTAATGAGAGAAGAAAAACAGATACCGGTAGAGTAGTTTAATGACACACCTGTAGTAGACAAAGATGCACATGGGGCACGAGAGGGATGTTTTTCTGCCGATCTCGTTAGCCGGTAGCAACCGGATTCTCTGGCTTTGATAACAAAAGTCACAGTAACACACTAAAATGAGTCTCTTGCTATAACAGTATAACTTTAAACATTGTACATACAACAAAATAGTAACAGTACTGTAGTATATGTGTTGCTCATCCTGCTCGATCTCACGCTTTAGTTGCGAATCAAACAACTAAAAATACATCTAAAAATCATTGCATTGTTCATCAAAAAGTTAGAGAATGTCATTTGAGCTGGTGGAGGGTTGCTGACTCGTTGGGGTCTCATCAACCATGTGGAACCACGGATAACTAGCATGGTATAAAGTGGGCTTATTTACATATTTACGATGTAGAATTGATAAAATATAGAAATAAAAAATATAAAAATGGAGCGTTTGATATATTCCGATTCGACATCGAAAAACAATAAAGTTTTAAAACTATTGTTTATAGATACACAAAAAATTAGAAAACATTAGATGATATCCTTTGTATTTTAGTAGATAATAGCGTTGACTTCTTAGTACACATTTGATCGTTCGTCTTCTTCAAAAAAATATCTAATTAATATTTATTTTGTTGTATTTTAATTGTAACTTCAATTTTTCATATTTTCACAATTTTTTAAAAGAGTAAAATTATGACCGGTTCTTAAACTTGAAAGCGGATATTATTTAGGTTCATAAACTTAAAAATTACATATGTAGATCCTTAAACAAGGGAGCGAATGTCATTTAGGTCTGTAAACTTAAAAATTACAAATACAAGTCCACTATCTTGGTTTAGTAAATCATAGTCGGTCAAAATCTTATTTGAGTGAAGCTAACCGCTGACATGGAATTTCACGAAGGTAGCAGATTTGCAAACGGCATCCTACACAACAAAAAAGTGTCAAAATAATTGCAATTTACGTCTTCGCACTACAGTAGCTCCCTAGAATTAATCCACAGGACTCCCCGAATTCCTGTTAATCAAGTTTTAATGTATTTTATCATCGTTCGCCTCAATTGTTTCCTTTGCCCAAACTCTTCGTTGCTACCTAGCACAAAATATCTCAGTGCTTTTGAGGATTTGCAATCTATTTGTAAACTGGATTGGTGCAAGCTTGTATTTGATTTGTTGATGAATCATATATCAGCCAATCATATTTGATTGATTGGCCTCCGCGCTTAGGCTTCCCCCTCACCTGAGGGTGGGGGATGGCTAGCCTTGCCGACGGTGCTCATCTTGGCCGAGACATGCCTGGTCTTGATGATGCGACCTGGGCGCGGTGGTGGAGATTGAGGGGCGAGCACGGAGCTGCTAAAGCCCCCTGCTGCCATGTAGAAGGGCGGGGCTCCATGATGTGCAGCAATGGTTCCTCTGAGGAGGAACTCCAGTGGATTAATTGGTGTCGGGGAATGTGTCGGAGTGGATGGCGAGTAATCCGGGCATGGCGAGGAGGACAAGGTGTTTCGTGCCGAGAGACGATGGGTGTGGGTTGTCCAGCCATGGTTAGGACAAAAGGAGTTCACCACGGCTGACAGCTCCTACTGCAACCCGTTGGGCTACAGTCGCACACGTGTGGTCCACTCATGGGACTCGCAGTGTTGTGGCGACTCCAGGATGCGTCCTGGTGTGGAGTAGGAGGGTGGCAGCACTGAAGGACCTTGGCGTGTTGCAAAGGTGCTAGAGTCGATGCTGTCAGCTCGTGTATTTCCACGAGCACGGGCCCGGCGACGTCGAAGACAACACATTGGAACCCGAAAGAGTTTGTCGAGCTGCTGGTGCATGATGCATCATAGATGAGGTGCTCGGGGATTACATGGGAAGGAAAGAGTTGGCATCAACGGAAACGGGTAAGTTCGTAGTCATTCTTACCCTTCTCTTCCTTGCTTCAACTAGCTAGAGCTGCTGACAACGTATTAGAAATCAAGAGATTGAGACAAAAATGTAGAGACCTGAATAGTCAGACTTGTGTCCATTTTATTGATCAAAATCTCACCTTATATAGTGAGATTTTCAGCCTACTAATTGTGGCTATTACAAATACATAAAACATCATCAAATCATATGAATAGGAATGATTTTGTGTCATGTTGATGGCTGGTTGATTCCTTTGCATAAAGGCCTATTATGGACTGCTATTAAGCTAGTTTAATCCCTTCCATGAAGACAATTCATGAGCTGCCATGAAGGGAATTAACCATAGTCATTGGATGTCTTGACTTGATCAAATATGTTGTGTAACAAAGACTACTGGTGGTTTATTTAAAATCTCAATTCATTTTAAACTTTTTGAATGGATTCATTTGAATGGATGGGAAATAAGGGCGTGTTAGTTCACGAAAACAGAACTTTTGAGTGTCACATCGAATGTTTGATCGAATATCGAAAGGGGTTCTCGGACCCGAATGAAAAAACTAATTCTATAACTCGCATGGAAACTACGAGACGAATCTTTTGAGTTAAATTAATTTGTCATTAGCACATGTAGATTACTATAGCATTTATGGCTAATTAGGGACTAATTAGGCTCAAAAGATTCGTCTCGCAATTTTCATCTAACTGTGTAATTAGTTTTTTTATCTATATCTAGTGCTTCATGCATGCATTCAAAGATTCGATGTAATGATTTTGGGAAAAAAATTTTGATAACTAAATAAGGCCTAAATATGCTGATGAGCCTCTCGATTTTGTAGAGCTCCATGTACACTAGACTAGTGTGGGCTGTTGGAATCTCAATTCATTTGAGTTTTTTTTGAATGGATTCATTTAAAAAATTTTGAAGTTGCTTATTTATGGATGGGAAATAAATATGCTGAAAAAAATATTGTTTTATAATTAGGGGAATTTTTTTGAACTGTGCTGGCGGATATTTTAGGCATTTTTTGCTCACTTAATTGCTTAGGGCCACTTTGAAACTCAAGTAAAACATTGAGAAACAACCAAAAAATATATATAGAATGTTGATGACAATACGAGGTTGACAAAACACATAAAAACGTTTAAATGGCCATTTTTAAATAAACTGCCAAAAGAATGAAAAAAATAGTGGAGAGATAAAGGCTTTAAAAGTTCCCATGATTTTGAACTTTATTTTGGCTTTGTTTGGGGAGCTTTGTCAGCTCGGCTTATTACAAAATCTCCATGTAACCAAACAATAGATAAATTTTAATAAATTGTAATTATAGAATGCAGAAAATGAATTAGAAGTCACATGTTCAAAACCCACCTTATCGCCAGCTAGAATTTTAATCTTCCTAAATACATAGGGTTATTATCTTTTCTCCAAAACCTCCTTGTTTTGAGTCATTTCAGATGAATTAAAGAAGCCGGTTGGACTCTCAAGTCTTTATCTCAAATGATCAAACAGAAAATTGTCGTTTAGAATTTAAATTCTATAAATCTCCTAGTTTTTCCCAATAATCAAAGGGGCCCACAATCATCATATATACTTAAAATATAGTCTTCGTGTGATTAAATGTAAAAGAGACAGTGGTCCCTTTCTCTAATTTCCTTTCTTGCTTTTACAGCCTACAAATAGACTGCAATAATATCGGTAGAAAGAGTTGTTTCTTGACCACTCGGTGTAGGGATGACAATTGGACCCACGGGTCTGACCCGACGGGTTTTGTGCCCAATAGGTATAGGTGTGGGTGGAGATTTGCATCTATGGGTTTGTGGGTACGAGGCCTGTGAAGCTATGGGTTAGGTATATGTTTTGGATTTAAGTGACACCTTAAAATACTCGACAATGAGCACACTTATTGTTCGGTATTATAAACCAGAGCATGGGACTATTATTGATGCATGATTGGTTGCTTGCGTTGATATGATTTGATGACTTAACATTAGGATTTCGACGAACTTAGTTTTACTTGTGCTATTGTACCTTTTCATTTTCTTGTTGCTATATTAATTAATCAATTGTGTTTATTTGCTTGTAACCTACAATTAAATATTAGAAAACCACAATATATCTTCACAATTAAGATATTTTTTGTTTGACATGTTTTTACCCGGTGGATACCCATTGGGTTTCGAGTACCCATCATTTATGGGTATGGTTTTAGTTTTGTATCCATAAAAGCTTACGGTATGGGTTTAGCTTACAGTCATAGGTTCGTGATGGCCTGCCCTAAACTTGACCCATTGTCATTTCTGATCTGGTGTCTAATAAGTAGTCTTAAACTCTTATCGTCGTCATTAATACGCTAATAAAAATAATAATAATAACGCCAGATCAGCTGCAGTGCAAAATACCCCTACTTCTCCCTCGATTCCTTGGCTGATCCGCCACCCCAGGTTCCTTCCATGTGGCTTTAGAGGGTGTTTAATTGACGAAATAAAAATTTTTTGCATATCACATCAGACGTTTGATCGGATATCGGAAAGGGTTTTCAAACATGAATAAAAAAACGAATTTCACGGCTGACGTGGAAACCGCGAGACGAATTTTTTAAGCCTAATTAATCCATCATTAGCCATATGGGTTACTGTAGCATTTATGGCTAATCATGTACTAATTAGGCTTAAAAGATTCGTCTCACGATTTCTCATATAACTGTGTAATTAGTTGTTCGATTTATCTATATTTAATACTCTATTTAGGTGTTCAAAAATTTGATGTGATGTTTTTGGGTGAAAATTTTTGGGAAGTAAACAGGGCCTTAATTCCTCGTTGCTTCTTCGTCTCACTGGCAGCCGTGGCTGTGGTGGGCCCAGATGGTGATAAATTATCAGAAAAGAAAATTGATGAGAGAAAAAAAAATAGATACCGGTATATTAGTGTAATGACATTCGTGTGGTAGACAAAGATGCACATGGGGCACGAGAATACGAGATGTATTTCTGCCGATGTCGTTAGCCGGCAGCAACCCAGATTCTCTGACATTGATAAGAAACACTGTATGTACACCAAAAAATAGTAAATGTACTGTAGGATATCTCTGGTTCATCGTGCTGATCGATCTCACGTACTGGTTACGAATCAAACGACTAAAAATACATCTAAAATTATGGCATTGTTCATCTCTATCTTTTTTACATAAAGTTAGAGGATCTCATTTGAGCTGTTGGAGGGTTCCTGACTCGTTTGAGGTCACATCACCCATATGGCACAGTGGATAACTAGCGTGCTATAAAGTTAGGGCTTATTTACATATTTACGATGTAGAATTGATAAAATAAGAAATAAGAAAAATATAGAAATGATGTGTTTGATATATTCCGATTTGATATCAAAAAATAGTAAAGTTTTAAATAGAAAACATAAGATAGATAATAGCATTGACTTTTTAGTACACATTTGATCATTCGTGTTCTTAAAAAATATCTAATTATTATTTATTTTGTTGTAATTGTTTTTATTACTGAATATATTTTAATTATAACTTAAATTTTTCATATTTTCGCAATTTTTTAAAAGAGTAAAATACATGACCGGTCCTTAAACTTGGAAGCGAATATCATTTAGGTTCATAAACTTAAAAATTGCATATATACATCTCTAAACAAGGGAGTGGATGTCATTTAGATCTGTAAACTTAAAAATTGCAAATTCAGATCTACTATCTTGGTTTAATGAATTATAGTCGGTCCAAATCTCATTTGAATGAAGCTAACCGCTGACATGGCATTTCACGTAGGTAGCACATTTGCAAACGACATCCTCCATAACAAAAAAAAGGGTGAAGATAATTGCCATTTACGCCTTCGTGCTATAGTAGCTCTCTAGAACTGTCTTGGTTCTGTCTGATTTTCTAATCTGATTGTGCAATTGCTAGTTATCGTATTAGTTTTAGCTTGAGTTACTTCAATATCTCAAGTTGATCTGGTCAACCACTTTGGATGATTTACGTTGGTTGGATATTTGCTATTTGACATATTCAATTTAATATTGTCTCAGTTTGGTCCGATCTAGCAGATTGCGTTTATCAGATAGTTTATATCAGATCAATGTATTTTGCTCATTGTTTTATCGGAGTACCAGCCGATAAGTTATCAGTAATCGGTTTATAGGCTTGATAGCAATCTAGATCTGTTTATATCTATCCTGACATTGCTAGGCATAATCTTGAACTGTCTCAGTCTGGTTCGATCTTCTACGATTATTCTTAGCAATTTGGGCTAGATATTTTATAGATCTTGGCCGTTTGTCCACCGTCTATAGCTGATGATCTTTGCCAATCTATATGTTCATTATATTTATATCAATAGAATAGCCGATTGCATTGCTGCATTATTTTTATACTAATCGGCTTGATATATTTATATCAGCAATTATTTATATTGCATCGGCTTATGAGAATTACATGCAAATTGGTTTTAGCCGATCGCAGCAAAGTATTCATTGTTTGTTTAATTATTCCAAATAATTCATCGGTTTATTTATTAGCCTTATTAATTATATCGTACTCGACTGCATAATGTCTTGGTTAAGTTCGATCTTTGTATGTGTTAACACCAGAATTTGGTAATTTGCCGTAGGAGATTAAACTGTGATGAAAGATGATACAAGACCAGGCGGAATACGACTCGGATTCAGCTTATGGAGTCCGGATCAGATAAGAAATAGAGTGCGATTAGGCCTAGAATGTTACAGATAGATTCGGGAATAATCAGAGTCCGTGTACTTTAATTTTATCTAGTAGTTAGAGTTAGTTAGGATTTTATCTCTAAGAAATTAGAGTTCGATCGGGACATGTGTGTTAGAGATAGAATCTATCTAGGAGTTTGTTATTTCTTTTTATCTATTAGGAGTTGTATGTCGTGTCCAATACGGCCTAGCCTCAACCCGAGGGTATAAATATGTATGCCCAGGATCATTGGAAATCATCTACACATCAATTAGATCAACTTTTTTCGGCGCATCGCCACCCTCTTGTCCGAGGTTTTCAACTCCGGCAGAACTTGGCACCTGACGCAGGGCTGCATCGTCTCGATCTCAAGCGGAGGGGTAAGTCCATCGTTCCGCCGGGCCACGGTAATCGTTCGACTAGATTAGGACTGTCTCGGTTCAGTCTGATCTTCTAATCTAGTTGTGCGATTCCTAGTTATCGTATCAGTTTCAACTTAGATCACTTTCGTGTTTTGAGTTGATCTGGTCGACCACTTTGGACGATCTATGTGGATTTGATATTTGCCGCTTGATATATACAATCTAGTACTGTCTTGGTTAAGTCCAATCTATGTACGTCTGGTTCGATCTGGTTATATGGGCTTGTCCGATCGACTGAGAGTTGATAAGTAACTTGGCGGGTTACGTTAGTTTAATATTTTGTTTAACTATATTTCTATTGAGTCTCTAGCCGATCCAAGCTTTTTACAACCGATCGTTTACCCTATCGGCTAACTGTTGCAGCGTCAACATCTGATCGGCTGGGTTTTTAGTTACCTATCGGCTTGAAAGCCGATCGGCTTGCTTTACTGTTTATCTTGTCAGTTGTAAGATCAAACTGACTGGCACATCCGCGCATCATTCTAAGAATTTAGGTCTTGCACTGGAGCTGTCTAAGATTGACTCCCAGACCTACGTGTGCGACCGTTGATTGTTATTTTCAGCATCAACAGTATGTTTGGTTCGATATGGTTATAGAGGCTCGCCCGATCGACTAAGACTAATAAGTAACTTGGTGGATTAAGTTGGTCTAATATTTAATTTAAATCTATTTCTATCAAGTTTCTAGCCGATCCAAGCTTTTTACAGCCGATCGTTCATCCTATCGGCTAAGTGCTGCTACATCAACATCCGATAGGCTGAATCTTTCGTTACCTATCGGCTCGATAGCCGATCGACTTGCTTTACTGTTTATCTTGTCAGTTGCAGGATCAAACTGACTGGCACGCCCGCGCAATCTAAGAATTTATGTCCTGCACTGGAGCATTCAGAGAAACGACTCCCAGACCTACGTGTGTGACATGTTGGATCACATTTTGACATCAACACCACCACAATCTCACCGTCTCCGACTGCTCCTCAAATCCTGCACTTCACCGCGTAGCCGATAACCCTAGCCATTGTGGGAGGCGAGAGATTTGGGGATTTTTGTGGATTCTAGGGAGCTACTATAGCATGATGGGTAAATTGTAATTATTTTGATATTTTTCGTCGCCAAGAGGGTTGTTTGCAAATGTGCTACCTACGTGGCATTTGGAATGCCACGTCAACGTTCTCAAATGAGGTTTTGATCGGCCATGATTCATTAAACCAAGACGGTGGACCTAGTTGTGCAATTTTCAAGTTTATAGACCTAAATGACATTTGTTCTCAAGTTTAAGAACCTAGATGCACATTTTTAAAGTTTACGGACCTAAATAACATCAGCTCCCAAGTTTAAGGACCGGCCATGTATATATTCTACTCTTTTTTTAAAAAAGACGAATGATCAAACATTAAACATATCATGAAAAGTCCACGGTGTCATCTATTAAAATACGTAGAGAGTACTTATTTTCTTTTAAAATTGTTGTAGTATCCACAGGAATTTTAATGGAATGTAGGTTTCCATCATTTGTTTCAAAAGGCTTTGTAGGATTATTTCCTGTTGGATAGAAATCATATAGAATTTCTATGTTTTTATCTTTGCTTCAAAGGGCCCTTAAGGGCATGTACAGCGGTAGTTATTAGCTGACTCTCTCTGTTGTCACGTGAGCAAATAAAATGACATGGTGAAAAGAGAAGTGAGAGAGAGTGAAGTGGTTGTTATGCATGGCAACGGGTTAGAGTTAACTCTTCGTATTTATTTAAGGAAATTTTGTTACATGGGGTACATTAAAAAGGAAAGAAGAGTAATAAAAATATTTTTGTGGTATTAATGAATAAACCATACTCAACTCTACCTTTGTACATATGCTTATAAAATGAGTTAATGTTGTTGGCATGGATAAGATAAGAGTTAATATTAGGCTCTACCTTTGAACATGCCCTAAGAGGGCGACTAATGGAAAGCATCATATCACGGGACATTACACTTTAATGACCTTCCATTTATTTCCTTGGTCTAGTCAAAAGCATCAAACTCTCCTCTCGCCTCCTCAGCGTATTGTTTGAAGTTCAGCGACAACAAGAAAGAAGGGAGGAGCTAAGAAAAGAGAGTGAGAAGAGGAAATGAGGCACCTTGTCAGCCGACTAGACAACAACGATGCACACCCCCTTCTCGTGCTTTGATGTCCAGTACCTAGTGCATGTGTAGCTGACCATGCAGTTGGTACAATACATGCAGTACCTAGGTACAATACTTGATACATGCAATACATGCAGTTGGTACTTGTATATCCTTGAAAAAGTAGGAATTATTAAACTTTAATCTAAATAAAACCGTAAAAACCCTGAAGAGGCATCTAACTATTTAAGGAGGTGGGAGGACGACAAAGAGGTACATAGGGTCATGTACTTCACTAGTTTATGATGCACCCAACTTAAGCTCTACCTGGGCAAGGGTCTTAGATAATGCAATACTTTGTTTCTACGTTTGCG